>NC_061114.1:138517979-138817979 GCF_002878395.1 Capsicum annuum | reverse complement strand
AACATAGAAAATTTGAGAAAGAAGGAATGTTATAGAATGAATAATACCTGAAACTAGGGTTTGAGTCTTTTTGCTCAAATTGAATCAGCATGTGCAATACAGTTTTGCCCTTGGGCTAAACATTTCCGCCAATCCTTTACTGTGAAAGTATGGCTGCGATCGCAACTATGCGATAGTGATTAACTTTTGTGGTCACGGTTGAATGGCCATCTTAACTGATCGCGACTGTGACAAAGGGACTTCAACCGCGGTAACTGAGGCTCTTTCGCTGCAGGTCTTCAACTGTACTTTTTCTGCTCCTTTTGATTATTTCAAGACCCACTCCGCATCTCTTTTTATTATCAACTCTTATAACTACAAAGAGAGGATATTAGTGCTCTTAATATCAATCATGACTCATTTACTCATTTAACACAAGGTAATGTGCACAAATAATGAGAGGGAATATGTGGCAAAATCACCACTCATCATAGGACTTAAGTATTGCAATTATGGTGGATTTTCAGAATAATAATTCATTAATTATATTACGATCAAGAAGGTTGTGTCACAATCGCTAAACCTAAATACTTGGGAGACGTATCAATATGCCTTTTAGCCTGATTTTACTCATTCTTCACCCAATTTCTTGAGATCTAAAACCTTAAGTAGGGAGATATCTTGGAATTGATGATAGTGGGTGATTTGGGAGCTTGGATAATATCTATTTTTATAATTTCCCTTGAATTTAGTGTAGGATTTCACCTTTTTAATGATAAAATTTTCCATTTCTTGTTCTAATAACCCAAAATCTTTGGGGCTTAATTGTAGCCCCAAATTAGCTCAAAATTCACCCCTTTTTTAGGCTAATAATTTCATAGTTATGTTGAAATGTTGGGTTGGCCTCAAATGTGGGATTTTCCATAAATAGGACCCATATGAGATTTTTAGGCTCAAATCACAATGAGACAATATGGGTTTCATTATTCTCATATTAAAGGGTAGAATGTGCTTTCGATAGCTTGGCATATTGTGGATGCTTCTCTAAAGGGGAAAGTGGTGATTTAGTAAATCATTGAGCTTTCTTCGGCATCGAGGTAGGCTAGGTTTAACCCATGTTAGATTGAGATACTTCATTGTATGTTTATGATATTGTGTTAGATTTGGGATATGTCTTAGGTGTTGATATTATGAATTGTAATGATTAAGTTAGTTGGACCGTTTAGTCCATTCATAAATTGTAAATCAGGCATAACTAACCTAGGTGCTCATATTTAGGTTAATTTTGTATCTTAGGGAGATTTACGGCTTCTTTAATATCTAAAAGTGAATTTAGATACCTTAAGCCAAGTTTGGGTAGAATATTCCTAAAATGTAACTTCAGGGATTAGAAGTGGGCCCTTAACTACCCCTAGGCTATGATGCATGTTGTTTTGTGTAGACCTTTATACGTTAGTTAGACTGTTCAAAATTTTTTTTTACTAATATTGAGAAAACTTGAAATTTGATAGTTGTGTTGGTTGATGTGAGAGCTTATGCCTATTGCTTATGCTTTTACTTTTGATATTGATGGCACCATCAATTATATTGATATGTTTCTATTTGACCATTAATGTTTGGCTATTGATGATATATTTACTAGTTCAAGTCAGGTTATTGATTAAATATTTACTAGTTCATGTTCGACTATTAATGATATATTACCAATTCATGTTCGGCTATTGATAATATATTTACCAGTTCAAATCCGACTATACGTTATATTTATTACTTTGAGTTTAGATCATATTTTGCTATGATTATATTTATTATGATATGATGATATCGCGGTGTGTGATTGAAAGTAGAAATTTGGCTAAGTCTAAAATATAGTAAATGACCATAATGTGGCGTAATATAAATAGATCCTACTGATATTATAATAAGTTAATAAATAAATGATTAGTTTATGTACAATGATTAGTTGGAAAATAAGGGTTATCCTTAATTTGAGCATTAGTTGCTTTATGCTGGAATAGTTGATAAATGTTAATTTATAGACAAGTGATAAATATGAACAGTCGATGGTTATAGTGTGCCACAACTTGGATAACATTCAATTTTATTATGAGAGTTGATAAATGGATATGGTGGATATCTTTTTTATACCTTCCACACTCATGGGGATTGCAATGGGTTATTTACTTTTCCACACTAATTGGAATATGAGATCCTAATTTTTAATTGTAATTGCATGTGTTCATACATTATGTTACATTATGCTATTACTTTGGTTTATTTACTTGATATGCAAAGCGATGTTGGAGTTGATTCATGTCCATTACTATACCTTTACTTAGTTATGTTAGATGTTTTATCATTCTTACATAATGATTTTTCATAGTCGATTGATGATGTCTACTGAGTACCCATTGTTTTGGTACTCATACTACACTTCTATACCTTTTTTGTACAAATTCGAGTACTAGTTGCCGCCATTGATTAACATTTGTGTTGCGTTGATACTTTTAGATACATTGAGCTCTTGGGGTCGGAGTCACCTACTTTCTTCTATCTTTCATATCTAGTTTTTATTTACAAAATTGGATTGGATTGACTATTCTAGATACTTGGGCTGTATTTTAATTTTTAGATGCTCTTGTACTGCCTATACCAGGTTGTGGGATGTTATTTATGTAGTGACTACCTTTAAACTATTTCTATTATCTTTCTTATTTATTGTGTTGGATTTCTTTTTTGGCCCTTGTGGGGAATTTCCACCTAGTTAACCCAATGTGTTTAGCTTTGGGTTACAATATGGCTTAACTACTAGAGGGATATAGTAGGTGCCATCATGACTCGAATATCGGGTCTTGACAAATTTACTCTTTTTTTTTAATCTATTCACTGCTAGATCAACTTTCTTTTTAAAAGATACATTTAAGACATCCCAAGCTCTTTGGATATGTTAAATAATGTCTTGTAGAGTTTCATTAAGATATAACCTGGTTAATATGGGAGGATCCAATTTAAGAGTCTTTCATTGAAAGACAAGCTACCCCATCTACATTACTAGTATCTATAGTTTTAATAGATTTTCCTTGAATTTTTCCAGAAACTATATGAGTCAATAATTACACCATATTCCTTAAATCATGTTCGGTAGAATTGATAGGGGATCCTGAAGATATTGCTCTCCTCATTATCTCTTTAAAAGATAGAGGAGTGGAGCAAATTTAGGAGACAAAATAAACTTGAGTCTCACTATGATTAGGTTGTCTAGGTAGTGACCTTTTGGTCCTTTTTCTGATAGCTACATCTACTTTCTTGTATTATTACTCCTTTTTTTAATCGACATCTTTACTATAGTGAGAAGAAGCCAAATTTAATCGTTAAATGTGACTCCACCTAAAACCTTTGCTCAACTACATGATCCAAGATATAAAAAACAAGAGAAAACTCAAACATGTCTCGTAGCCTTCTGTTTGTAGATGTGGTCCACAACACACTCATAAGCAAGAATTTAGATTATACTTTGTAGACTCCCTAGAATGACCCTCTGTAATACTACTTTTGTTATGCCTTAAATACCATATATTCCTCATGCTTGAACAACTTTAGAGAAAAACTTCATTATGAAACACAAAAAGAGTATGAGACTAACTTGTAATTGAATATTCGTTTAGTTAGTATGGAGACATCTGTCGCCATTACCACTTAAGGATGAATCAGGCTACATCTATGTATTGTTTTACTTAACATGTCTTTAGAATAATATGGTGCAACATAATAACCCTACAGGGGAAAATAAGGTAGGTCATTGTTTTCCTAGAGAAAAGTAGAGAGAACTTATGAAATATTTTTTTTTTACTTAGAAATGAAGGAAATGACGAAAAACTTGGCTTTATAAATGTACTATTTTGGCTACCTCGTTTGTGCATCTTGAACCACAAATTTGTCAAATCGGTCAAAGCAGGTGATGCACCAACATAAGGAGTTTGAGATTCTCAAATGGTCAAATTAAGGTGATTCAGCTACTTGCTTGATTCTTTGATTGACTTAAATAAGTTGGTAATGAGAAGATTTGAGTAATGGGCCCTTTCTCTATTTTTTTTATTAAGCTGGGGCCCGAAAATGTGTACATTAATATAGGACCGGATCGGATCCATAGCATTAACTCCAATTACATGGTCTATGTATATCAAATAGGTGGCTCGCCTACTAGCTTAATTAAGTCAAGAAAGCTCCTCAATATTTTATTTCATCTACGGATCTTAACCGCTTCATTTTAACATAAAAATTAGATACACTCGGTCACTTTAAAGCAAATATCACCTTATATCAAACCTTCAGCGACGTTAACTTGATCGTGAAACAATGAAATGTACAAAATGATTTTCTTCAAACCTAAGTAAACTAATTTTACCGTTACTACACATAGAAGAAACTGAGTCCATTATCTATACCACAAGTCTATGTCAAGTTCTATATAAACAAAACTAACACATGTAGATTATAGGGTGTTACAAAAACACTTCGTTGCTATCTATAGGCTTCTCCCAAATCCCTGCCATTTTTTCTTATGTTCCAACAATAGGCTGACCGATGATGAAGTTAATAACTGACTAGTCCTCCTACTTAGATTCTGAATCAATAGTCGACATAGCTACTTTAGATGGTATAGTCATAAAATTTTTTTTTGATAGGTCTTTAACCTTTGTAATCTATGAAACTAGCTTCTCATATTACTTTCCAAGTCTTAAAAGAATCCAACAAACTATTTAGGTCCCCGAAAATTTTCTGTAGCTTTTTGGTAACCCAAGGTTTCACATACTTAAATAATATACGCTCCTGATCATCATTGTAGGTTTTTTTATTCTTTGTATAAATCAATTCATTGAGTCATATAATATAAAACTCCTAGGACACTATAACTGACATGACCCGACCATGGTCCTTCTCTCAATGGGCATCCCAAGTGTAATACCCCAACTTTTTCCTAGCTAATTTCATTTTAAGAATGTCTGATATTAGCTTCTAAATTGAATGATGGTTATTCCATGAGGAATCTTCAAGATTTTTACTTTTTGTCATGTGGGAAATTCAATAAGCCTTCCATTGATATGAGATTCGCTCAAATTTGATAACTGAGTCAGAAGTTATGACTATTTTAACTTCCCATCATAAAATAGTGCCATCTTATTCAGCGGCGCACCACATCCACAAGAGGAAATGGCATTTAGCAAATTCCAGTATGGGTCTGCAATTATGGCACATCGTGCTAGGTCCTAAGTTCAGAATTATCCATTTCCAGTGTCTTAGCGCAATTTCTTTCGTGTCGCACCAAGGTTCCAGGTCACAAAAGAAGGGGCAACATGATGGCTCTGCGTTGCATCATCCCTTAGTTTCCCAATTGCCAAATTCCAGTGAGTCAACACGATAGCACCGCATCACACGAGGGATTTAGTTTAGAAAAATTTTACTAATATTAAATGATGTGTCCAGGGTTAAAAGTGTTAACTTCCTACCCCTATTTAAGCCCTTTAACACGTGGTTAAGCCACTCTTCACCTAAAATACACTCCCTTCTCTGAAAAACCTCTCAAGAACAACCTAGGGCTTTTCATAGAAGATTCAGAATAAAAAATTTTCTCCGTCATTATTAATGGAATCACGAACCAAGGTATGTGTAGTGGTCATTCATGAACTCTTTTTGTCCATGAAGCCCAAGAATATTTTTTCTAAGTTTAAGTTTGTGCATTTATTTATGAATTTCATGTTAGGTTTGTTTTGTTTTTGTTGAGAATGATCAATTGAATTCAAATCCATGATGGTGATCAATTTTACGTGGAATTAGTTTGTATAAATGTATATTATTCTGAACCTATGAATAAACCCTAGATGATAAAATTAAAGATGAATCATGATGATTAATTGTTGTATAAAGTTTTCTACATATACTATGCCTAACATGTGTTTGATTAAATGCCTAGATGAAGGAACAATGCCCAACTAGTATGATATCAAGAAATCCCATTGTATGTACAAGTTATGCCTATCACTTGTTTTGATGGAATGCTTCTATAAATGTATTATGTATTATGATATTAGTTATATTTTCAAGTAATTTATGCTTGGTCAGCTTTCTTCTATCGAGTCCTAGGGATACTTGTACCCAAAATATTAGTTATTTGCCTAGAGCTTTGTCATGTTTCCACAATACTCTCAGTCAAGTAATGAATCCTTAGACTTTCATGGACTTGATGACCCGTGAGTTCAAGAAGTACTTGCACATGTTCGTCATAGCCTTCGTAGATGATATTCTTGCCTATTCCCATTGTGAGCGTGATTATGCAGACCATCTTAGGATAGTACATCAGATTCTCAGAGATCATTAGTTATTTACCAAATAAATTAAGTGTGAATTTTGTCTTTGGTAAGTAGCATTCCTTGGCTAAATAATTTCCGATGATGGCATTAGAGTTGATCCTCAAAAGACCGAAGCAGTAAGAAACAGGCCCAGACCTATCTCTCCATCAGATATTAGGAGTTTCTTAAGTTTTGCTGGCTATTATAGATGGTTTGTTGATGGATTTTCTTTTATTGCATCCCCTAAGCCCATATTGACTCAGAAGAAAGTCAAGTTTCAATGGTCAGATCCTTGCGTGAAGAATTTTTAGGAGTTGAAGAATCAAATCACCTCAGCTCTAGTTTTTGCTCTCCTAGATGGTCCAGAAGGGTTCGTAGTGTATTATGATGCATCCAGAGTAGGTTTGGGTTGTGTCCTCATGTAGTATGGTAAGGTCATATGCTACGCCTCCAGACAGCTTAAGCCCTATTAGAAGAATTACTCTACTCATGATCTTGAGTTAGCAGCCATAGTATTTGCCTTAAAGATTTGGAGGAATTATCTATATAGTGTTCATGTAGATGTGTTCACAGATCATAAGAATCTTCAGTAATTATTTTCTCAGAAAGACCTCAAACTTCATCAGAAAAGGTGGTTAGAGCTCTTGAAAGATTATGACATGAGTGTCCTCTATCATCTAGGCAAGGCCAACGTAGTAGATGACACTCTCAGTAGACTATCCGTGGGTAGCATTTCTCATGTTGAGGACAGTAAAAACAAGTTAGCTAAGTAAGTCCATCAGCTTACCAGACTAGGTGCTCTTAGTCGATACAGATGAGGGTGCTATATGGGTTCAGAGTAGTTCAGAATCATCTCTAGTTTCCCAGGTGATAGAAAACTAATATAGAGATCCCATCTCTGTCAAGTTAAAAGAGTTAGTTTAAGATCAGAAATTATAGGTTTTATCCAAAGGGGGAGATGGTGTTTTGCATTGTCAGGGTCGTCTCTATGTTCCAAGTGTGGACAACTTATGCCAACGAATTCTTGCAGAAGCACAAGGTGCACACTACTCTATTCATCAAGGGGAAACAAAGATGTACCGCGACTTTTAGGACATCTATTGGTGGTGTGGAATGAAGAGAGACATTACAGAGTTTATGGATAAGTTTTCTACATGTTAGCAAGTAAAGATAAAGCATCAGAAGCCTAGTGGATCCATGCAGGAGTTCAGTATTCCTACTTACAAGTGGGAAGTTATGAACATGGACTTCATGATAGGTTTGCCTCGAACTCATCTTTTGCATGATTCAGTCTGGGTTTTTATTGATAGAATGACCAAATCAGCTCATGTCCTTCTATTTCATACCTTCTTATTTAGCCGAGGATTACGTCAAACTCCACATCAAGGAGTTGGTCAGATTACATGGTATTCTGCTATCTATTATCTCAGACAGAGGTACCCAGTGCATCTCTCATTTCTGGAAAGCATTCCGAATAGGTCTTGGTACCCAAGTTGATCTCAGTACTACCTTTCATCCTTAGACAGATGGTCAAGAAGAAAGGACTATTAAGACATTATAAGATATGCTAAGGTCTTGTGCAATCGATTTCAAGGAACGTTGGGATGAACACTTACCTTTCATTGAGTTTGCGTACAACAACAACTATCATTCTAGTATTTAGAGGGCTCCATTCTATGCTCTATATTGTAGGAGATGTAGACTACAATTGGTTGGTTCGAAGTTAGTGAGGCCTCAGTCATAGGGCCTGACTTAGTATTCAACACCTTAGAAAAAGTCCAAATGATCAGAGAAAGACTCTGGGCTGCTTAGAGCCAATAGAAGTCTTATTTAGATATTCATAGAAAATATCTCGAGTCTGAGATTGGTGACTATGTCTATCTAAATTTCTATCCCATAAATGGAGTAAAGTGATTCATCAATTAGGGAACCCTTAGTCCCTGATATGTCGGTCCCTTCAAGATTCATAGTTTCTTTGGCAAGGTAGCCTATGAGCTTTAATTGACTTCAGATCTAGCCTTAGTTCATCTAGTCCTTCATATCTCTTTGCTCAAGAAGTGCATAGGTGACCCATTAGTTGTAGTCCCTATTTAGAGTATTGTTGTTCATAACACTCTCTCCTATGAAGAGATTTCAGTCAAAATCGTAGACTATCAGACTCGTAGATTAAGGAATAAATAAGTCCTTCTAGTTAAGGTTCTTTGGCGGAATTAGTCCATAGAGGGAGCTACTTGGGATACAGAGCCAGACATGTGTACAAAGTATCCTTACCCCTTCTTCGCCAACTCAGGTAAATCTTAATGTAACAGTTCTCCCTAAGCTTATTTAGTTTCATGTTCAGTGTTCATCACAAACTTGGTATAGGATTTCATGCTCATGTTCCAATTATAAACTTTGTATCAAGTACCATTGAATACTCAGTAATTCATTGATGAATCAGTTGCATATGCATTAGATATGTATGTTCGGTATTCTAAGTTCAGCTTGTTAGTCATGTCAGTCATAAGAATATTTTCTAGTTATTCATGTTCAGTATGTACGTCAGTTGTCTTTTCTTCCCTCTCAGTCAGCCTCATTTGAGTACGAATGTTCTCAAGGGGGAGATATTGTAATACCCCGTACTTTTTCCTAGTTAATTTTATCTCTAGAATGTAAAAAATTATCTTCAAATTAAATGATAATTATTCCATGAGGAATTTTAAAGATTTCTACTTTTTGTCATATGGGAAATTCAATTAGCTTTCCATCGATATAAGATTCACCCAAATCCGATAAATGAGTTAGAAGTTACGACTATTTTAAGTTTGTGTCGTAAAACAGTGCCATATTAATCAGTGGCGCGCTATGCCACAAGCAGAATGACATTTGGCAAATTCCAATATGGGTCCTCTATTATGGCATGTCGCGCCAGGGCCCAAATTTAGAATTGTCCTTTTCCAATGTCTTAGCGCAACTTCCTCCGTGTTACGCCAAAGTTTTAGGTCGCAAAAGAAGGGGCAACATGATGGATCCTCATCGTGCCATCCCTCAATTTCCCAATAGTCAAATTCCAGTGACACGGTGCGGTAGCGCGGCATCCCACCAGGGGTCAGTTCGGGAAAATTTTACTGATATTAAATGACGCATCTGGGGTTAAAAGGGTCAAGGTCAACTTCCCACCCCTATTTAAGCCTTTTAACAAGTGATTCAACCACTTTTTACCCAAAATACACTTTCTTCGCTTAAAAACTTCTCATGACCAACCAAGGGATTTTCATAAGAGATTCAGAATCAAGAATTTCCTCCATCAATCCTTACAGAATCATGAACCATAGTATGCATAGTGTTCATTCATGGACTTCTCTCATCCATGAAGCCCAAGAATCTCTTTTCTAAGATTAAGTTTATGGATTTATTTATGAATTTCTTGTTGGGTTTGTTTTGTTTATGTTAAGAAAGATCAATTGAATTCAAATCCACGTTGGGTGATCAATTTTATGTGGAATTTATTTGTATAAATGTAAATCCATATGAACCCGTGAATAAACCCTAGATGATGAAATTAGAGATGAATCATGATGATTAATTGTTGTGTAATGTTGTCTATATGTACTATGCCTTCCATGTGTTTTATGAATTGCATAGATGAAGGAACTATGCCCAACTAGTATGATATCATGAAATCCCCATGTATGTAATAGTTATGCCAATCACATGTTTTGATGGAATTCTTCAATAAATGTATTATGGATTATGATGTTAGTTATATGTTCAGGTAAATTATGCTTCGTCAATTTCCTTCCATCGAGTCCTGGGGTACTTTTACACAATATATTAGCTATGTGCCTAGAGCCATGTCTTGTTTCCATGATATTCTAGGTCAAGCTGTGAATCCTTAGACTTTAGACAGTCTTATGACTCAGAAAATCTCCATGATCTCATGAATTCATTCAGTTCTTAGATATCAGTAGTATTTCGTCAGTCAACGGAATTCAGTAACTTAGTCTGTGTTCAGTTCAGTAAATCTTGTTTAGTGTCGATTTAGGTAGGATTAGAAATTAGCACCGAAAGAACCCAAGTATGCGAACTCACCTTTTAAATGAGGGTGTAATTATTTGAAGCAATCCTTGCATTCCAGAACAATATAGCCAATATAGGTTAAGACATCATAACTTACTATATATGGGTAGATGAGGTGGCTTAACCTGCTATATGAGGTTTCCCATCATTCTCAATAGAGTTACTTGTTATATTAGCGTCAGTCACATGTTGTCCTTACCAGTTTAGTGGTATTGAGATCCTTCTAATCAGGGTATAGATTGAACCCCAATTCAGCTAAAATACATTATTTGGGGCATGTCGGTTACATAACAACCTCCCACAGTCTCAGCAAAAGTACTCAGATAGTTTTTCATAATCCAAGACTGTTAGATACAGTCAACTCAAATACAAAATATAACTCAGTTAGTTCAACCAGATTTAGGACTATCAGATACAGTCACTTATGTAATTAGTTATATCAGTTATCAGTATGTCATGTTATCAGTATTCGGATTCAATAATCATTTTATCATATTTTTAAGTATAGTTACTATGCATGCATGTATGTATTCTCATATTCAAATTAGTTAGTTAGCTATTATTGTTCATGAATATAAACCCCATGCATTAAGCCTACCCCACATTTATACCAGTACATTCAAAGTACTGATGCATTTGCGCTATGGTGTCTTATGCCATAGGTTTAAAGACACGAGCTCCAGATCAGTAGTAGATTCCTGTTTCAGCAGTTAGAGTTAGAAGTGGGTCCTCATCATTCGAGGACATGATTATTTCTCTATTATCTCATTAATTAGTTTATTAGTTAGATTTAGTTGGGGACCTGTCCCATCAACTCCTTACTTAGACAATTCAGTCAGTTAGAGGATTTTTAGACTATCATGGTTCAGACTTTAGTATTTTCAGTTTTGTTTTGGTTATTTCATGCCCCGTTTAGATATTATATTTTACTTTAGTTATGTAAACCTTATGGCCTTTTTGTTTATGTTTCCGCTTTATTCAGTATTTTATACAGTATACAGGTAAAAATAGCAGTCATGGGTTAGCTTATGGTTCTTCAGGGTCCTGAGCATCATGTAGCATTTTAGATACCAGATTTGGGGTGTTACAAACTTTTTATCAAAGCCTAAGTTTCAATAGAGTCTTAGAAAGTCTGAAAGCCACATCTAGTAGAGTCTTGTACATGGGTGTCTTGTGCGCCACATTTATGTATAAGAGGATATATGATGTTTTAGGAATAGTTTCCCCTCTTTCAATATTCCAGTTGTGCTAGTGAGCATTATCCTATGTCAATCTCTCAGTCTAATCCATTTCTCCCTTTCGTCTAAAGAACATGCCTTCTAAATGAAAAAATGGGAATCATCCAGCCCCTCAGCACAAAGAACCTTTGGGCGAACATGTTTCTCATGGAGAGTTTCGAGCTGCATTCACTACTTTGCTAACTCAGTTGCTGCTTAGAATTAATGACCAACTATTATTTCGGTCATTCCAGTGGCTAATACAGCTACAACTAGGATTCATGATTTCACCTGAATGAATCCTCTATCCTTTCTCGGGTCTAAGATAGATGAGGACCCTAAGGAATTCCTAGATCTGGTGCAGAAGGTAACAGATATCATGGGGGTGACTACTGTTAAGAGTGCTGATGTTGCTCATACTTTGTTCAAGCAGAGGAAGTCAGAGAACGCAGATAATGCAGCACGAGTTGAGTGGGAGGAGTTTGCATCTGCTTTCCTCGATAGATTCTTTCCCCTAGAGCTTAAGAAAGCTAAGGTATTAGAATTCATCAACCTCAGGCATGGCAATATGACAGTGAAAGAGTATTCTCTTAAGTTCACTCAATTAGCCAGATATGCCCCTAATGTTGTTACAGATAGTAGGGCAAGGATGAGTAAGGTCATTTTAGGGGTGAATGATAGCATGGTTAATAAGTGCAGTTCCGCAATACTGAATAGTGACTTGACTTAGCCAGGCTTATGAATCATGGTCAGAAGATTGAGGAGAAAAAGATTAAGATAAGAGAGAGGCAGGATAAGTGAGCGAAGACAGGTAGTTTAAACTCTGGTCAGACTAAGTCATAAGGAGCAAACCGTTCTCAGTTTCATCCTAAGTCATCAGTTCTAGCTCCTTCTTCAGCCAGTGCTCCAGTTCCTAAGTTCAGAAAGGGTGACAAAGATAGAGTGTCAGGCTCTAAGTCCCAAGGTAGTGTTATCAGTGCCTGCACCTATCCTATTTTCCAGACTTATGACGAGCACTATTAGGGGATTTGCAGAGCTAGCAGTGGTATTTGTTTTGGATGTGGCAAGCCAGGACAAAGGCTATTTCTACCTTTAAAATAGCCTTATTAAAGGTATGCATATAACCTCTTGTTAAAATGTCTAAGTGAATTGTTTTGTCACATATGGTGATGTGTTGAACTAGGGAAATGGACAACTAAGTATGGATGACTGATATATAATGTTGTAAGAGTACTCTGATCCATGAAATGTTAAATGATTACCTTATTGAGTTAATGACTATAAGGGGTTAAAGTCCCCCAATATAAAGAGGAACTTGAATTTTGTGTTTAACTAATATTTGGTATAAATGTGATATAAGATTGATCATAAAATGTGCATAGTTTTTAAAGGTTTTAATGAACATAAATTCAATTGTATGATGGATTAAATGAACATAATGTTCCACTGAAATGGTTGAGCAATAAATGCTCCCATAAGTACCTTGAGGTCATGTATAATGTTGAATTAGTTAAATGGTTATAGTCCTTAAGTTTTGAGTGGAATATATGTTGATTCATGGGCAAAGAGGTTAAAATCCCAATTTAAACAAATGATGGTTGTGGTGGTATGAGGTTAAATTCCCTTGCCTTGTGAGATGGCTCGAGATTGAAGTTCCTTGCCTTATAAAATGTCTTGAGGTTGGATTCCCTTGACCAATGATATTGTACAAGGTTAATGTCCATTGTATAAAGAGATCTCTTAAGGTTAATGTACCTCTCCAAATAAAATGGCTTGTTGTTAGAGTCCCTTGGCATGAGGTTAGAGTGCCTTGTCCAAAAAATGGGTATAAGGTTAGAGTCCTTTGCCTAGATGAATGTGTGTGCGGTTAGAGTCCCTTGTATTATTATTTATCTTGTTAAAGTTTTTCTCCAATGAATCTATGAGCATTATGAAAGTCCTTTGTATAATGGTATTTGATTGTTGATAAAATTCCTATGCCCAAACTGAATGGTTGAAAGTATGAAAGGTCTAATTCCTCTACTTCATGTCTAATAAATTTATGTTTAATAATATTGTTGAGCCTTGATTTCATGATTAGTATGGGATTATTAGTTAGTCTGTTGATAGTTATGAAATAGTTAGACATTTTAAAGTTATGATTACTAGCATTATTTTTTCTATCTTATCACATGGTCAGTATTTTACCCAACCCTTGTGTTTGATATGGTGATTGTGATGGCTTATCGGGCGTCCTTCGGCTTATGTGTACTTGAGATACGCATATGATATGGCTAGTTTTAAGTCTTGTTAAGTTGGGATCAGACCCTAGGTTCATGCATAATTGGGTGTCCATAATACCGTATTAAATGCTATCTTTTTTATGTAACGTGATCCATATTTATAAAAGAGGCAAAAGCGGCTCTCCGGGGTCGTATCGATTGGTCTGAACTCATATTTCCCATGTAGTTCGTCAGTTAAACCAATTCCCTCCCTTGTGCTTCACTCTCAAGCTATAGAGTCTAATGTCTTTAATTCTTCTGATTTCTATTTGCTATCTTTTAACTCATGCCTCCAAGGAGATCTAAGGTTTAGGCCTCAATAGAGGATCCTATGGATGATGCTCGTCCAACTTATGAAGTTTACAGCTGGGCTACGGCTACGGTATTCGACCATCTTCATGCGTTTTACCTGTCCCTACCAACCCCGACTTGAGAGTGACCCTTCTATTCCGTCACCTTAATAGGATACTACTAATGTCGATTTTCATTGCTCTATTAACATTTTGATTTAATTACTAGTTTCTCAATCAGACAGTGGTGCTCTAACTACCATTTTTTCTAAGTCAACAAAAATTGCCCAATTTATAAGGTTGAGCCCTCCTATGTTTTCCAGTAATAAGGTTGAGAAAAATCCTCATGTCATTAATAATGAAATGGAGAAGACCTTCAGAATCATGCATACTTTAGAGATTAAGGCCATTAAGTTTGCTTACTACTAATTAAAATATGTAGCGTACCAATGGTACGAAGGGTGGGAGTTTTCTAGAGGTTTTGATGCTAGTTACGCCATATGTGAGGATATCTCTAAGGCTTTCTTGCACTGGTTTACTTCACAAGAGTTGAGGAAGGCAAAGGTAGAAGAGTTTGTGAACTTGAAGCAAGAGAGGACATTCTTTCAAGAGTATGCCTTAAAATCCCTTCAATTGTCAAGGTATTTTCCTACGATTGTTCCTAGCATGAGGGCTAGAATACATAAGTTTGTTTCAAAATTATCCCATGAGTTAGTTCTTGAGAGCGAGGCTGCCTTACTTATTGAGAACATGGATGTGTCTAGGTTGATTCTGTATATGAAACTAGTGGAAAATATAAAGAAAAATAGGTTGAACTTAGTGAGAGGGAAGGAAAGAAATTTAGGCCTTCTAAGCATAGTAGTGGTGATGGTGGCAAGTACCCACAGAAGAAGTGGGGGAGTTTATGTTATTTCTCCTCAGCTAGCATTCTCTTTCCTTACCCAAAATTTTTGGGTGTTCATCAATCTTATTTTGGTGGTGTGTCCAAGCACAAGGCACCCAATTCTAGGCTAGTGGTGTTTAGTGGGCTCCACCCTGCCCTCCTTGCAGATTCTATGGTTAGAGTTATCATGGTTAATATGAGAAAAGGAGAAACAAATGTTTATTTATGTTCAGATCCGGAACATACAGTGTGAGTGCCCCTTTTGGCAGCTTCACAAGCCAACAGGGCCCCTATTTTTACTTCATCTACTCCCACACCGAAGGATGCTATGTCTCCCTCTACTTTTATTTTTTACACAGGCTATGGATGGAACTACTTGCATACACTTGCTACTTGCCAGGATTCTAAGGTGTCTTCCAATGTGTTCACAAGTATGTTGAGACTTTTCTCCCATGATATGTATAGTTTACTTGATGTATGGTCTACTATTTCTTATGTGATCCAATATACGGATGTGCATCTTGATTGTGGTCCCGAGGGTTTACCGGTCCTTTTTAATGTTTTTACCTAAGTCCGAGACCCTGTGATAGTTTGAAATGTATTTAAGTGGTGTGTGACATCAGTTGGTGGTAAGGATACTCTTGTAGAATTGTTAGAGTTAGGCATGGTTAATTTGTATGTCATTTTTGAGATGGATATGTTGCACTAGTTCAATGCTTTTATAAATTTTTGGACCCGTAGGGTCATGTTTAAATTCTCTATTAAGTTGGTCCTTGTATGTTAAGGTGATTCCCTAATGCCTAAGGGTAGGTTCATTTGTTATCTAAAGGCCCTAAGGTTTATTTAAAAGGTGTGTTTGTATAATTTGGCCTGAGTTAAAGATTCTAACATGGAAGAGTCTTCTCTAGAATATGTTCCCTTGTTTAATGAATTTCTTAGGATATGTCCAGATGATCTTCCCGGTACTCCTCTCGATCGAGAAATTGATTTTGGGATTAATTTTGTTCCGGGCACTTATCTGATTTCTATCTCTCCTTATAGAATGGCTCCGACAAATCTAAAAGAGTATAAGGAGAAATTGAAAACCTCTTAGATAAAGGTTTTATCTACTCTGGTATGTCTCTGTGGGGTGCTCCCGTGTTATTTATGTGTAAGAAGGATGGTTCACTTCATATGTGCATTGATTATCGCAAGATGAACAAAGTTACCATTAAGAATAAATATCCTCTTCCTCGGAATGCTAATTTGTTTGATTACCTTTAGGGTGCAAAGTATTTTTCTAATATTGATCATAGATCAGGATATCATTAGTTTAAGATTAGGGATGTGGATATTCCTAGGAAAGTCTTTAAAACCCGATACTGTCACTTTGAGTTTCTTATCATTCCTTTTCGGTAGAAAAATGCCCCGGTGGCATTCAAGGACTTGATGAATAGGTTCTTCCATCTGTTATTGAACATGTTTGTCATTGTATTTATTGTTGATATCTTAGCCTATTCTACGAGTAAGGTAAATCGTGTCGATCACCTCCATACCATGTTTCAAACTTGTAAGGATCATAGTTTGTATGCCAAGTTCTCCAAACATGAGTTTGGGTTGAAAGTCGTATCTTTTCATGGTAATGTCATATCTAGTGAAGGGATCTTGGTAGATACCAAAAAGGTGACAGAGGTTAATAAGTGTCCTAGACCTACAACTCCAACTTATATTCAGAGCATTTTGGGTCTAGCAGGTTACTATAGAATGTTTGTGCAGAGTTTCTCTACTCTAGCTACTCCATTGACCAAGTTAACCCATAATAAGGTCATTTTTTTATGGTCTGATACATGTGAAGGTATTTTGAGAAATTAAAAAATAAATTAATGTCAGCTCTGACTTTTACCTTGCCCAAGGGTAGTGATGGTTTTGCGGTATATTATGACGTTTTACGTGTCTGCCTCGGTAGAATGTCGATTCACCTGGTATGGTGGTCGCCTATTCTTCTAGGAAATTGAAAGTTCATGAGAAGAACTCCTCTACTCATGACCTAGAGTTGTTAGTCGTGGTTCTTGCATTACAGATTTGGTGGCATTATCTTTATTAACATCCTGGTAAGGTGAATATAGTCTTTGATGCTCTTAGTAGATTATCTATGGGAACTTTTTCCCATGTATATGAGGATAAGGGAGAATTATTGAAAGAAGTTCTATGTTTGGTTAATCATGGAGTTAGAATTGCGAACTTCTAGATGGTGGTGTATTTGTCATTTTGTGTCTCAGTCATCTCTTGTTGTTGTGATTAAGAAGAAACAAGCTTTGTACCCCGACTTAATGAAAACAAAGAGTAATGTAAGTCAACACAAAGTTCCAGACTTTGTTATTGGTGGTGAAGGTATTTTAAGATACCAAGGTAGACTTAGTGTTCCCGGCGTCAATTGATTGAGGGAAAGGGTTATGATTGAACCTCATGAATCTTGGTATGCTGTACATCAAGGTTCTACGAAGATGTATCAAGACCTTAGAAAGTTCTATTAATGGAGCAATATGGAACATAACGTGGTTAGCTATGTGGCTAAGTTGAGCATATGAGGCCCGGTGGGTTATACCATAAAATTGTGATGCCTAAATAGAAGGGAGGCAATTAATATGGATTTCGTTATTGGTCTTCGTGGATCTCAAAACAAATGTGATTCTATCTGGGTCATTATTTATTGAAAGACCAAGTCTGCTCATTTTTTTTCGGAGGATAAATTACTCGGCAGAAGATTATTCTAAGTTGTATATTATGGAGATTGTGAAGTTTCATTGTTCTCCAAGTTCTATTATCACGGATGTAGACCTCGATTTTCATCCCACTGTTGGAAGTTGTTCAAAAATGGTTTGGGAACTAGAGTATGCCTTAGTACCATTTTCCACCCACAAATATATGGGCAAGAAGAAAAATTCATCCAAATATTTAAGGATATGTTGCAGGCTTGGGTGATTGATTATGGTGGTATTTGGTATGACCACTTCCTTTTGATTGAGTTCACCTATAATAAGAGTTACCACTCTAGTATTTGCATGACACCTTTTGAGGCATTTCATGGTAGAAGGTGTTGATCTCCTATTGGGTGGTACATAATTGGTAAGGGTAAATTGCTTAACCCTTATTTAGTTCACCAAGACTTAAAGAAGGTGAAGGTGATTTGTCATAGGTTAAAGACTTCTCTGTGTCACCAAAAGTCCTAAGCAGATGTGATGCATAGGAACTTAGAGTTTAGAATTTGTGATTGGGTATTCTTGAAGGTGTATCTGATAAAGGAAGTAGTGTGATTTTGTAAGAAGGGGAAGCTTAGTCCCTGGTATTTTGACCCCTACTTGATTGTGAAGAGGGTTGGCATTGTTCCTATGATTTAGTGTTGCCTTCTATTATGAACTCCTTTCACCCTATTTACTATATCTCTATGATGCAGAAATGTGTGGGTGATCCATCATCAGTTATTCCATTGACGGATGTTGATATCTCAAAATTTTTTTCTTATGAGGAGATCCTAATGAGGATCTAGGATAAGCAAGTTCACTAGTTGTGAATAAAAGAGGTGGATTGGTTGAAGGTTTTATGGAGGAACAAAAAGTATGAGGAAGCTATGGGGGAAGTAGAGGAGGTATAATGTCAAAGTATCCATATTTATTTCCTATTCCAAAAACATAAGATGGAGGTTTTTGTTGATCTCCTTGCTTTGGTTTCTGTCTTTCATAGGCAATGCATTAAAGTCCCCAATGTGTTGAGTTGATTTATGTCTTGTCAGACCATGGGTAAAAGTACCTAATGTTTTGATACTACTTGTGACCTTGTTGTGATGGGTTTAAGTCCCTACCATCTTGAATTGATCCATGTCTTCGGTAAACAAAATGTTCTAGTCCTTAAAACTTGAATTGAGCAAGTATCCTTAATAATAGGATGGGTCGAAGTCCCTAAGTTTTAAAATGAGTAAGGGTTTAAGTCCTTAAGCCTTGCAATGAACAAGTGTCTTGAAAAATTATGGGTTTGAGTCCCAAGGACGATGAAGTGAATGATTGATTAATAATGAGCATGATGCGTGTTATATTTTTATGGTATGCTTTTTTAACTTGTTTAAGATTTTTTTGATGTGTGGTTATATTTTAGATTGTGCTTATTATTACCTCTCCCCTCATTCAAGGTTAACTGATCCAAGTGTGGGAGAATTGAAGCATCTAGTCTTTGAACCATCGAAAGAAATTCTCAATTTTGTCTCAGTATGGTAGGTGCAACTAGGAGCACGGTCCATACACTTTGATATGAATCGTATCGTCCATCATCTTCCCTATCATATCCTAGGAAGTGTGGTAAGGGTTACTCACTATCCTCTGTATGAGTGACCCCCTCCTTAATCGTACCATAGGTATACAAGTCAAACCCAATATGATCATATAGAGGGAAGTCCTAGCTTGAGCGAATTATTTTGGGTACATGTGGTGTATACAAGATAGTGGTTGAGTTTTATCCTTTGGATACAACACTAGGGTGTGTGATCATACCCTTAATAGTATAGGTAACATAGGAGAAGCCCAGGGTATGTGTCAAGGTACCCGTCCTCCCCTAGGGTGTTGTTCGTAAGTTGAGTTATACCCCTATGCGGGTTTATTTTACATATCTTTACTAAGGGTGTTGTGGTAATTTCCTATAACTTAAACCCTAAGTCCCTTCACTATATAAGTGTTTAATGCCTCCTTAAACACACTTTTAATGAATCAATCATCCAAAACTCTCTCTCAAACTAAATTTGTGAAGGATTGGTGCCTAGCGTTTCAAGGGTGATCTTCAAGAGGCAAATCGAAGTCAAGTTTCTTGGAGAAATAAGTTGTCTAAGTCTGCACCTCTTTCCCTTATTAAATAACTCTAAACCTATGTATTTTACACGTGGATTAGTTAGTGTACATGGTGATTTTGAAATCAAATGAAAAGGGTTTTGTTACCTAATGATGTATAATGTTGATTCTTGCTAAGACTTATGTGTTTATATATGTCATTAAGGGTGATTTTCCTATATGGGTTCTTGTTGTATGCGGTTTAAAATGAGGGTCTTCAGTAACCCTAATCTTTAAGATTTCTTCCATGACAATAACCTTATTAAAGTTATGCCTATAAGGTGTTTGTGCAAATGTCTCAGTGAATTGTCTAGTCATATTCGGTATGCGTTGCACTACTGTAATGACCCAATTAGTATAGATGATTGATAAATGATGTTGTCAAAGTATTGTAATCCATGTATTATAAAATTATGACCTTATTGATTTAATGACTAATAATGGGTTGAAGCCCCTCAATATGAAGATAAACTTGAATTGTGTGTTGAAGTAAAGTGTGATATGAATGTGGTATAATATTGCTTATGAAATGTGCATTGTATGTATGGGTTTTGATAACTATAAATGTAGTTGTATGAAGCATTTAATAAAGGCACTGGACCATCGAGATGTTTGAGCAATGAAGGCTCCCATAAATACCATGAGGTCACGTATAGTGTCTAATAAGTTAAATGGTCAAAGTCCTTAAGTGTTATATAGAATGAGTGTTGATGCATGGGTAACAAGGTTAAAGTCCAAATACCAACAAATGATGATTGTGATGGATTGAGATTGAAGTCCTTTGATCTACAAGATAGCTCGAGGTTGAAGTCTCTTGCCTTATGAAATAGATTCAGGTTAGAGTCCCTTTCATAAAGAGATATCTTAAGGTTAATGTACCTCATCGTATGAAACATTTTGTAGTTTTGGTCCCTTGGATATAGGTTTCAGTCCCTTGTCTAACGAATAGGCATGAGGTTGGAGTCCCTTGACTAGATGAATATGTGTGCGATTAGAGTCCCTTGTTTGTACGATTGTGTATGTGGTTAAATTCCTTGTCTAGTGAATATTTGAGCATGGTTAAAGTCCTTCGTCTAATAGAATGTGATTGTGGTTAAAATCCTACGTCAAAATAGAATGGTGTAATGTAAGGGTGGAAGGTCGGAGTCCTCCACTTCATGTCTAATGAATAAATGTTCAAGAATGTAGTTGATCCTTCATTTCTCTATTAGCATAGGATATACCTATATATTAAGTGATAACTGTGTGGATATGATTAAAAATGATATATTGACTTTTTGTTGAATAATGATGCTATTTTATCCTTATCCTTGAGTTACATGCTAGCACTCTGATCGTTAACCATCTCTGGACGCTATGTCCACAGGAGACATAGGGGTCGGAGCATCATCTTCAATTCCTAGGTAGTGATTAGGTGATTGAAGCGGTTCGTGCATCCACTACAGTGTTGAGCTTCCTTATTTTGTATTACGTTCATCCTTTGTCCCCTATCTTTAGACTTAGTTTCTTCTAGACTTTGTTTGGTTATTGTTGGGGGTTTGTCTCGTCATATATATTTCTAGACATTGGTTTATATCAAGGTATTGTGGATGACTATGGACTTGGTTATATTTATTAGTGTGTTGATATTATAAAATGGTTAGGCATAGTAAAGTTACGATTTCTGGCAGTGTTTCCGCTATCTTATCATATTGTTGGGATTCACCCAACCCTTGTGTTTGATGTGGTGATTGTGATGGCTTATTGGGCGAATACCGATTCATATGGGCATGAGGTGCCCATACTACATGGTCTGGTTTAGTGTCGTGTGATGGCATGGATGACCTCATTTAAAACACATGTCCCTCCATCCATCAAAAAATCCCCGATGAAGACGACCGTAGAACCGACAATGAGGACACGATGAAGCTGACTTTGCCTAAATCACTTGAGATTGGGAACCCTGTACCTAGAAATTATCTCCACCCTATTTATACCTATCAACCGAAGGCTTCGGGTAAGGAGCATTAGTAGACTATAAGGAACCAGAACTCCCCACCTTCTTCTTTAGCCATTTACTGCCATGCCGACTACGTTGTTGTTGTCCACCACCTTGTATAGGTGACCTGAACTTCTTACTATACTTTACCAAAAATCAGCCTACTTTCTCTTTTCTTTCTCCACCTGCTGCTTATGAACAACTAACCTCGACATATCCTTATCCTTGATCAACAACGCAGTCTTGCTTTAAAGGATCAAATCCCTAGATAGTCTAAAAGAAAACTTTCTAATCCTCGCCCTCATATCCGACAAAAATTCCAAAGCATACCATGACAGCTAATGAAATTTGATGGCATATTCCTTGACTAACATTTTCCCTTATTACAGATTGATGAATTCCTCCGCCTTCGCTTCCCTTAGATCCTTAGGAAAGAAGCGATCTAGAAAAGAATTTGAGAAAGTCTCCTATAAGGACAACTCATCAACATCACCTCTATCCCTATCCCACTCCTCGTACCACTGATATGCAATATCCTTGAGCTAATAAGCTGAGAAATTCACCCCTTCCACATTCATGGCCTGCATCACCCTGACTATCTACTTCATTTCATCTAACAAACCCTATGGATCCTCCTCCACCCTCATGCCAGTAAAATTAGGAGGATTCGTTTTCATAAACTGGCCATCCTTTGTGGCCGCAGCCGAAGAAATGCCAGATGCATCCCTCTATGCCTAAGTAGCAACTAACTGAGAAATAGTATGAATCGACTGACAAAATTCCACATTCGTCACCTCACTTTCAAGAGGACTAGTAGCAACCGACGGAACTACAGAAATATCAGCTACGGGACCCCTAGACTAAGTATGAATCCCCTGAGTAACGTCTGTCCCTTTAGCATTATCCCCTAGTTACGACAAAAGAGTTACCTTGTGTCTCAGATCGTCGAGGCATGATTTAAAAAGCAAATAATCAAGGATTAGAAAGGACCTTAGACCTTGCAGCTTGAAAATAGAATACTAAAAACGTGAAACATTCCTAAATGCCTTGTAGCCTCTCACTAATTAGTGTGGCGTGCTACACACCCCAAAAAGATACTCTACTAGATACAACATTATGGAATCCCAATTAACCATGAACTTAAAGCTCTGATACAAACTTGACATGACTCGACCGTGAGTATTTTAGTAATTAGAATCCCAAGTCCAACCAGGATCGGGGACCACCCTCAATACCCAACCCAACCATCTAGTACATACCTTGAGTTGGATGGAGTCTTAACATATTACAATATAGCATATAATTATCCAAAGCCATACCCTAGATATATATTTAATTGCAACCAACCCAAACTAGTCTAACCATCTAAAACCAACTGATAACTATAACTAAACTTGAAACCAAAGCAACAATAATAACTAAACCAGGTTCCATAATATAATATAAAAGGATACAACAGTGATAAATTTTTCCCAATGGTATCAACCCCAATACTATAGTTGACACCAATACCAATCCCGCCTATGCCAACCTATGGTAATTCGCCAAAAGCCTCTACCAAAAGTATAACAAATATCCAGTTAGGACATGCACCAAATTATAGCCAAAAACATTATCAATAAATAAACTTATAGCCAAAAACATTATCAATAAATAAACCAAGGTATATAAAAATGTACATAACATGAAATGGACCCTTTTAAAAGATTGAAACTTACCACTTCAATGCGAAAGCTGATCGAGAAATTCGATAACTATGCAAGAAAAGTAGAATGGTTGGTTCCTCCATTGTTGTGGGATACTGTTACTCTATAGCCGGTTAACAGGTTAAAACTAGTATGAATTGAGGATAAGGATAAAATAATATCAACCAGTAAACCAACTATATGCATATAAATGATACAACTATATATAACTATGTCGGGAAAGGAAATCGAGTTTAGCATTCAGTTAAAACCATTCACCTGAGTATGTGTAGCTTAACCATCCTAAACCACCCATGTGCTATATTGGTCCAATGTAACCCCCTAAACAGTTGTCGATGATTGTAGCCGCATTAATCGAAGACACTATAAGAGTAGGTAATTCCCAAGTACCCTTACCCTTTATGATACATATGTACAGTATTCTTAGAGGATTTCCATGTACCTTATAGTATCAAATATTATTGCCATCCATTATGCATCATGCACCACTATCATTTCCCAATTAAAACCATTTCAAACCAACCAATCCATTATCCTATTTCCTATTAACCGAGGCAATTAATAGTGGTACCATCATACCGACTATAACTTGCAAGTATTATACTTAGCCAAACATTTTTTGGTAAAGAGATTCTCATGTACCCATTTAGCAAGTTAACTTTGAAATGTCCCATGTACCCCACAAGTGTTCCAATATTATGTTTAGTTGGGGGATTCAATTGTACCCCATAAGGAGTTTAATTGACAATAGCAATTACCACCAAACCATTCTATTTCCCATTCCAAACACTTGAAAGCATTTAGATTTCCATTACAAAACCATACCATGCAATAGTTCTATTAAAAATCCCAACAACATAGTAAAGGCATTGTCATAGGCATTTTATCAAACATATTGGGGGAGTAGTATTTTCAAAACCAATATTAAATACCAATTATCCAATGACATGCAACCAAGTATACAAACCACTATTACAACATGTAAATACATAATTAAAACATGGGAAAATCATAGCCAAGCCATTATAACAAAAAACCTAAATTATATTTGAAAACCCAAAATCATACATTAATTGAACCATGAAAATATTGTATAAAACTATGACCTTAGTTCGAACAACAATAAGGGAAGAAGTACATGCCTTAAATAAAGTATATGATGTAGAAAAATAACTAACACAAGACCCAAATTAATCCACGTGATAAAACCCTAGATTCAATTGCCCAAGAACTTTAGAGAGGATTAGAGAGTTTTTTGAAAGGGTTTAAGAATAAGATAATAGAGCAAATAACCTCCCAAGTGTACTAAAAGATTTGGGTCCTTATTAGGTTATGTAGGGAAATATCAAGATTACCCTTTCTTAAACTGTATAAAATTCCCATTAAGGAGTACTACTAAACATTCCAGTCGTAGCCTCCAATACAAGTGGCACCCACAACTCGTACCCCAGACCTCCCCTTTTTACCCAACACTATCAAAGGTATGACTTACCCAAGCCAAGTTGTTCACAAAATATACAACTAGTACTCTTTAACCATACCCCAGGAAGAATAAAATCACAAGAGATTTTAACATTGTCTACCATACAAGTCCATAGTATGATTTGTACCCTGGATTATGGCCTTGGTGAGACACTCGTACTCAGATCTAACCTATGTCTCTAATTCTAAGACTAAGTGAAGTAAAAAAATAATCCATATCTTCCGATATGACTCGTACCAAACAAATCATAACCATTCCAGTAACCCAACCAACCCACCAACTAATATTGGTAAACATATGACTAACCCATACCACTTATACCCTAGTATACGAATGGCACCTACTGGTCGTATGATGTCCAAAACCTAGAAATCCAATAAATTTTATAGGGGTACCAAATCCAAGATATTTTAATAACATATTTACTGGTGAGTGGGTATGGGATGGATGTCTAGCCTAGTGATCAGTGAAATTAGGATTGATGCAGTCTTAAAATTAAAGCATATACTGGCATTAATATAAGTAATATATTAAAAAATTTATGCATTTCAAAATTAGTACATATACTATTTTATAATGCCTCATATAATAAGGTTTCCACAACTACAATCTTCACAATAGACACCAAATTTCTTGTGTCTTGAATAAGCCTAGGTCAACATCTAGTAACTTTAGAACTACAGCAACCAAATATAATCGAGTAACTAAGAATGGTATTTGTATATTTTTTATGTCCTCAAATACTGTATCCTTGATCACTTTTCCAATATTATGTATTTTAGGCTTATTCGAGTAACCAAGAATGTTAGTGGCATAATCGAGTAACCAAGCATGTTGGTAACAAAAGAAGCCCAACTATGGTTAGTACATTATAACTTGAAATTAGCCCGATTGGTGGCATACCAATGACCACCTAGACTTGGTGATAAAACTCAACACAATTTTCCTAATTTATGACTCACCTTCAGCTACATAATTATTTATTTGCCACTAAAAAGAAATTATGTCAGCCATCCACCTATAATGTACCATTAAGTATTTTGGGCAAATCTATGTTGGTATTATATTTTTCATCGCCTCTACACTAAAATAAAACTCTACCATACTATTTGGAGGCTGAAAATCTTGACCACAAAGATAGATGCCCTCTAGAATATCCACCTATGTACCTCATGTCCACAAGGAAGGTAATGATGGTATACCCTTTCAAAACAAACCATAAAAATCCTATAACTTCAATGTAGCCTGATCGTGAATAACAAAAAGTCAAGTATTTTTTTTTGGTCTAAATTATGGGTGCTAATAAGATTCCCCATGTTATATGCAAGGCCAATAAAATTCTCTAATGAGCAAGATTCTTATAATAATAGCCACCTAAATATGGATTTCTTATTTTCTTTTTTAATTTGGGGTGACAATAGTAGCATAATTACTTAGCCCCTTTCCTATTATGTATTACAATACAGTGGATTTTCATGCTTCCATTAGAAAAAAATGGACTTGATGGAAAAATAAGAAATAGACAAGAATCTGTGTTTGATCTCTAGATAATAGGTAGAAAGACATTCATTAAATCTATGGGGAAAGCTTACATATTGATAGTCTTACGATGACAAATGAAGCTAAGGATCCCTTTATTTGATGTCAATGGTGGGTAGAGTTCTCAAACCAGCACGAAACTATATCTTTATGGCTACTCAGTTATCCCTCCAAACTTGTAGTTGAATAAACTATAAATTTATAATCTCTGACAGAATTTTTCTCACTAGTTTTGGCTCCTCATAAATTTTATATTTTAAATTATCTTTTCCATTTAATTCCAATCCTCTATCATAAATTCTCTAGATATCATGTATGCATCAATCATCAAATTACAGTACCATCTAACCGTTTGGCTTAAATATCAGTGTTGGAGGACTATCTATAGACGCCTCATTATCATTATCATTTAAATAGTGAGAGTTGGACATAATTCCTCTATCAATTATTGAGAGGTTGTCTGTTGTGGCCTCTTTTTATTAAATAACCCTTTTTTCTCTTATCCTAGAGATTGGGAATCTCTTCAGGAAATAAGGTAATATTAAAAGATGGATTCACCCTTATCGTAGCTATCCTTGGACATTGCTCAAGTGGAATAGCATTTTGATACTGTGCCAGGTAATAATGGGATATTTTACACTTTAAACTATGAATAATCATAAGTTTTAAAGAAACAGTTTATAGTTGATGTTCTTTGTGTTAGTTTTCATGAAATAAGTTGAAAGAAACAATCGAGGGGAAAATGTACTTCTAATGAATCGTCTGAGTCTTGATGAGCTGCTAGACCACAAACTATAGCAAACCAAAAAGCAACATTCAATGAAGGCCTGGTGGTGGCTTATCTTGAGATATATAAGTGCTTTGACGAACTGCTATGCAAATTATCGGTGCAAAACAATATGTGTCAATCATAATTTAAGTATGATGGATCTATTGATGGATTACAACGATGCTATCTAACTGTTAGCTATCCCTCAAAGGTAAAATAAATCCTAAGATTATCTAGAGTCTAGTGATTATTTGTTTGAAAAAACATCACCTTGTTGAGTAACTTCTAGTCAAGGCATCAACAACAAAGTGACTTTCAAAATTTAAATTTTGAATCCCTTAATTTCTGAACCTATAGATACCTAATCTAGTGTTTAAATTAGGTTTCTTTAGACGCATAAAATATTTTCACATTGTATTTTCTTAGGTGACTCAATCCATTGGGTTTTGGAAAATATTATCTTAAGATATTTTATAGGAATTTGAAGGTCAAATTTACTATTTGTAAGATTTATGTTTTCCATCATGAAATTTGTTTCTTTCACATTATTCTTTACCATGTGTTATTAAAAATCTTACAACAAAGGATGTGCGATTCTTGGATGGATATCAATTCTAGGGTTAACATGCATGATGAGACCTATCTTAAGAGGGTTGCCCAAACATACCAAATATTGTCTTTTTTATTCCTTAGAACCATAGCTAATAAAATTCAAGATGGCTTTGTGCCTTTTAGAATGCGTGATCGTGTTCATTATATGGATTGTAACTAGATAACTTTTTCATCATATTTTTGCATCCCATTATTTTTAATAATTAATAAATAGACCATTTCTAAGGTTAACTAGAATGGTATAAAAGTCAGTTCCTTACACTCAATTGTTAAACACCTAAAATCATAAAATCACATGTTACTCATAATTCATCTAAATTCACAAATTTTAGAACTGATAGGGTGCTCAACTCACACATACATACTTTTATTTTTAAATCATATTTATCTAGGGTTATATTAATTCATAACTATGACATAACACCTAAAGATGGATATCAACACCAATAATAAATACAATTTAAATAAATTAACTAACTTTTTTTGTTTAATTCAGCTGAAGAACAAAAGCATTTGAAGAAAATACATGACTTTGGACTTGAATCAGACGAGTAAAGTAAATGGTTAATAAGAAATTTGACTAGGATGAAGGAAAATAAATAGTGAAAAATTGTGTCTTTTGTTGTGGAAGGAGTTGTAGCTTTTCAAATCAAGGGCAAATGGGGAAAAAAGGTGTATTTTAGGTTTAAAACCAGTCAAGTCTATTTGGATGACTTAGATCTTTTAAAATTATTGAATGAGATTGACCTACTGACCACGACTCCAACAACAACAAAGCATAATAGGTACAGACTCATCACCACCCCTTGTTTGGTAGATTCTTACGATATGGAGAGTAAGAACCTTAATCTACATAATATGAAATATGTACAACAAAGTGGAATGCAATCATTACTTTAGAATGTACTCAGTTTGTTAGATATGCCCTAGACTTGAAAACATTTAAAACATACTTTGAAATGTAGGACACAAGCCATTTGCTGTAATATGCATTTAAAACATGTTTGTATGCAAAAGCTTTGAGGCAGAGTACAATCTCTATGTCATGTGCTAAATCATTTTTGTAACCAAGAAAAAGATAGTAGCATAACTATTATATTTAATCGAAAGTTAATAGTGAATATGTTGTAAAACTCTAGTAAGTGCTAACTATAAAAAATCATATGAGCTTTAGTGCAAACTGAATGTATGGAGATGAACAACTGTATAATGACCCTGGATAATATACATATATGTTAATGTCTAGTGATACTTTACAAAGTCACTGTATAAAAGAAAGTAGAGAAAAACTGATGGTCATGTAGAAATATTAAATCTAGAATTTGTGTGATTTGACCAAATACAATTACAGAGCAAATAAACATGTAATTGAACTATACTATATCGAATAAATTGAGTATAAGGTCATGCAATAACTGAGTTTGAACTATGGGAAATACTATTAATTGACATATTACCATGTGATCTAAACATGGAGTTTGATGAATATTCCTCGCTGGTGACCATTTATAACCTACTGTTGCACCGTGGTTGTAAGACGTAACAACTTCACCTAAAGGTCTAAGACTAACTAATAGTTGAGCCTTCATTCATGCATTTGGTTGGTGCAAAGTGCTACTCCCAGCTTAATATAAGCTCATCATACTGAATAGCTCAGTAATAATGATGTTCTAAGACTAATGTATGCATGATATACTAAGTCATTAGGTAATCATTACCCATCCATCTCTTAGTATGCAACTAATAATAGAAATTATATTGTCATTATTTAAATTAGAATATAATTATTCAAGTCCCAGAAAATTACTTATCCTAAATATCATAGGGTTAACACGCATGATGAGATCCATCCTAAGAGGGTGTAACACCTCAAAATATTATCCCGGAATGTCACACAATGCTTAAGTCTACAAGTTGCCCTAAGCTTACCCTTTGAGCCTGTTACTACTTCTACCACTTACTTTAGGATGAATAACCAAATAATAAATGGTATATTATATCAAAACAGAACTGAAATCATCGAAAACAAAAGTCTTTATATCGAATACTGTAAATCTAGAACAAAACTTCAACTGAAAGTCTGACAAGCCTCAACTTACTAAGAACTAGAGAGTCATTAGGACAAACCCCCAACTGACTCAACTGGACTAAAAAGAAATAATCAACTACTATAAAGTCTGAAAATAACGGATTAGGTCTTTGAACCTTGACGACTCACCAACTACTAACGTGTATATAAAGGTACTCGAAGATCAGTGTCACTACTGAGACTGAGCACCTAAACCTACATTATGAGACAATGTAGCACATAGACGTATATGTGGATGTACTAAGTAATTGGGCTGAATGCAATACTTAAAACAACAATATCACCAATCTTCATAAAAATCATGCATTCTAATATAATTGACTCACATAGCTTGAATAATCTCAAAAAAAATATATCTCATAAATTATGAATATTGGAACGCATAGTATAAATCTTGTGAGTCAGTATACTATTTATGAAATCTATGGGTCTATTCCCTTCTCAAAACATACAAACTAAGTGGTAAAGTTCTCACCTCTGTATTTGAGAGCTAAGACTTTAATTTTAAAACTGAAATCTGAAGTAAAACATTAATTGAATAAGTTTGTGAGCCTTTACACTTAGTATCTCAAAATCTTTACTGACTAGGTTATCTTTCAAAGATTTAGGGAAAATAACTCATCTCAAGGAACATACTTTACTTTAGAAACTAATTATTTACTCTTACTAGCAGGGAGGTTCTCTTAACTGACATACACCATGTGAGCTACATGGAGTCCAACATTTTGTCCTCCTAAGGAAGAAACCTCACGTTAGGGAGAGGTGTCATAGACTTGCTAGTAAGTATAACCTCAACTTAGTGATCATTATCTCAGCCTCGGGCCCATAAATCTCAATCCTATGGTGGCACGTAGTTCTAGAGTATGAAATCATAGTAATTTACCTAACTCGGTGTTAAATACTACTCTCTTTTTAATTAGATGTGCTTATCTCACGGAAATACACATTAAATAATCTCACGGTTTATAATGAAACAAACTACAAAATCTGTAATATTATTCAGTAAGAGGATTTCAAAGCTACTATGACAATCAAGGTCAAAACTTTCTCAAAAATCTTAAAAAACTCAAATCATGGGTGCATATAGCACCAAAGTTCTTAAGAATTACAATCTCAAGTAGGGATTAATGTCTCATAATTCAATCTAAGTTGAAGACATATAAAAATTCATACTCGATATCATTAAGATTCATAAATCATATAGAAATTTGGAAATTTTCTGCAATTTGCGTTACAATCTCAACATACTCATGTACTTCAATTTCTAAAACATTGAATCCATCTTAATCTCAATAAATAATAACATAGTGTATAAACCCCTACTTCAATTTCGTATGAAAAAAATGTAAAACCATATATCTTTGTAATTGAAAGGTCTTTTGGGCACAGGGATGAAAGGAGTGTCCTTATTCAAACCCCACATACCTTAGATTATAAATTTAGATGAACAAGCTTGCTTGAGCCTCTTTTTCGCATTCTTGAGTGAGGGTTGTTGAAGCCTTTGAATTTAGAACCTTGATTCTTAAATCAATTTGTGAAAATTATGGTTAAATCTTTGAGAAGGAATTGGGTCTTGCTCTTGAGGGATAATCATAAGAGAAAACCCTAGTTCTTGATGCTTTGGATGAATATGAAGTTCTATGCTTCATTTTGATATATCTAGGTTTTAAAAAGGGTGGAAAAGGACCAAAATATCCTTTTAAAAATGTCTTTAAAATACTGAACGGGATCTGCGACGGCTCGTGCATTGGTCCATCGCTGGCTGGATGGTCCGTCGGTCTGACCGTTGCACCGGGGCCAGAACAGGGACTTAATACCTTAGTTGCAACGATCCATCGCTAGATCGACGGTCCGTCGGCCTGAACATCGCACTTGGCCAGTGAATGGGAGCGACGGTCCATCGCTTGCACGGTGGTCCATCAGCCTACCCTTCAGACCTGGGCAGTTCAGACAGTTCTCTATAAAACGTCCATAACTTTTTACTCCGATATCGAATTTGGGAAAAATTGGTATCGTTGGAAAGCTTATTCAATTTTCTCCATGACAAAAGTTAAAATTAGGAAAAGTTTATATTATTTAAACACTACTCACTTTGGAAGTCATGCCTTAATCTTATAGAGCTACAATTTTGGCTTAAGGAAAGTTTGGGGTAGTACAAAGGGTTGCCAAAACTTCCGCAATATTATCATTTTTATTCCCTAGAACCAGAGCTAATAAATATCATGATGGCTCGGTTCCTTTTGGGCTGATTATTGTGCCGATCATAATTATTGTACTAAGATAATGTATTGATCATATTTTTGCATACCATTATTTTTAATAATTAATAAGTAGACCATTTTTTAAGATCACTAGAATGGAATAAAATACCAATTTCTCACACACAATCGTTAAACACGTTATATAATAAAATCATATAACCTATAAAATCATATAACAACTCATAATACACTTAAATTCACAAATTTTACAACTGATAGGGTTCTCAGTTCATAGAGACATAAGTTTCTTTTTGAATCAAGTTCATCTAAGGTTAGATAAATTCAAGATAATGATATAACACCTAAATATGAATATCAACACCAATAATCAATACATTTTAAATAAATTAAATAACAATTATTTTATTTCATTCTGAAGTAGAAAAGCAATTGAAAAAATCACCTGATTTTGGACCTAAATAATAAGAGTAAATTGAATAGTAAATCAAATATTTGACTAGGATGTAGGAAGAATAAATAGAGATGGTGAAAAAGTTGGGTCGTTTGGAGTGGAGGGAGTTGTAACTCTTCAAATCAAAGGCAAATAGGGTGAACATGTGTATTTTATACTTAAAAAAAATCATGTCAATTTTGATGAATCGATCTTTTAAAATTATTGACTGACACTGACCTAGAGACCATGACCCCCGACAACCCAACGTAATGGGTATAGATTTATCACCACCCCTTGTTCGGTAGATGTATATGATTATGATAATTGGAATCGCAATATACATCATATGAAGTATGTGCATAAAATGAGGTATGTAATCATTAATTTGGAATGTACTCAGTATGTGAGATTTGCACTATCCTTGAAAACCATACAAACAAGGATTAGAAAAGACCTTAGACCTTGTAGCTTTAAAATAGAATCCTAAGAAAGTGAAACATTACTAAATGTCTTGTAGCCTCTCCCTTTTGAGTATGGTGCGCTACACCCCTAAAAGAGACACTACTAGACACGACTTTGTAGACTCAAAATTGACCATGAACCTAAATATCAGATACCAACTTGACATGACCTTATTGTGGGCGTTGTTGTAATGGGCATCACAAGTCCAACTAGGACAAGGGACCACCCCCAATTCCTAACCCAACCATCCAGTGCATTCCTTGAGTTGGATGTAGTCCCAACATATAATGATATAGCATATAATTATCTAAATCCATACTCTGGTATAGGTCGATAACCGTGACCAGTCGAAATGACTCTAACCGTCCCAAACAACCTGATATTCATAACTAAAAAATAAACTAAAACTAAGAAAATAACCAAACTAGGTTCCATTACGTAATATAAAAGGATGGAATAGTGAGATATTTCCTCTAACGATTTCAACCCTAATACTAATATCAATACTAAGGTTTGCACCAATAATGATCCGACCCATACCAACCCATGGTAATTCAACAAAAGCCTCTAACCAAAGGAAAACAAATATTCTATTGGGACATGCCCTCAACCATAGCCAAAACCAATATCCATAAATAAACCAAAGTATATTATAATGTCCATAACATGAAATTTATCCTTTCAAAAATATGGAATCTCACCACTTTAATTCAAAAGTTGATCCCGAAATTCAATCACTCTGCAAGAATAGTTGAACGGTTAGTTCTTATATTGGTGAGGGTACAGTCTCCTGAAGAAAGGTTAGGGGGTAAATGATAACATGAATTGAGGATAAGGATAAAATAATTCCAGACAATAAAACCAGCTAAACAGACCATGTACAACCAAAACATACATATATATATTACTATGTCGAGAAAGGAAACCAAGTTTAGCACGCATTTAAAATCATTAACCTTTGTATGTGTAGCTTGACCATCCTAAACCACTTATAGGCTATATGGGTCCAGTGTTACCCCCTGAATGGGGCTCGATATGGGTAGCTATACGAATCAAAGATAATATAATAGTAGGGGATTTACAAATACCCTTACCCTTCATAATACATATATATATATATATACATATATTGTGTACTTAAAGGATTCTCGTGTACCTCATAGTATCATATATTGTTGCCATGACCAACTCTTTTTTCTATGCAAACATGAGTTTCCAGTGTTTATTTATTAAACCCCAACATTCACCATTAGCTATAACACCCCACCATCATTTACAATTAAAATCATTTCCAGCCAACCAATTTATTATCCTAATTATTATGAACCAAGGCTATTAATAGTGGTATCGTCATACCGACTATCACATGCAAGTATTTTCCCTAGAAAAACATTTTTGGGTAAAGGGATTCCAATATTCGTATATTCAAATTTAACTTCAGGTTGTCCCATGTACTCTACAAGTGTTCTATTATTATGTTTACTTGTGGGATTCCATTTTACCCTAGAAGGAGTTCGATTAACAATAACCATGACCACCAAACCATTGCATATAACAATTCTAAACCATTTAAACCATTTAGGATTCCATTACCAAACCATACCATGAAATAGTTCCATTAAAAACTCTAAAAACATAGTAAAAGCATTTTCATAGGAATTTTGTCAAACATACTGGGGGCATAGTATTTCTAACACAAACACCAATTAAGCATTCCCATGAAACCAAGTATCTAAACAACCATTAAAATATGAAAATACATTATTAAAATATGGAAAAACCATAAAGAAAACCCCTAATGAGGGACGGAGTACATGTCTTAAATTGAGCAGATAATGGAGATAAATCACCAACACAAGCCCTAAATTAATCCTAGATATGAAACCCTAGATTTCTGTGCCTAAGAACTTTAGAGAGGATTAGAAAGTATTTTTAAAGTGTTAAATAATAAAATAATAGGCCAAATAACCTCCAAATTATGTTAAAAGGTTGGGGCCTTATTAGGTTAAATGGGTAAATGTCCAGATTGCCCTCATTTAAACTGCATAAAATTCCCGTCAGGGGGTATGGCTTACCATACTAATCATACCCTCCAATACGAGTGGTACCCACCATTAGTACCCTAGGCCTCTCCCTTGGACGCAGCACTGTACAAGGTATGACTTATCCAAACCAAGTCTTACTCAAAGTATATGATAAGTACTCTTGACCCATACCCCTAACAAATTATAATCATAAGAGTTTTGAACACTGTCCACCACATGGAGAACCACTCGTACTAAGATCCAACCTAAGTTACTAAGTCTAACACTAATTAAAGTAACCAAACAATCTACATCTGACTATATCACTTTTACTATGTAAATCATACTAATTCCAGTAACCTACCAACCAACCACTAATACTGGTCTGTATAAGAGTAACCTATACCACTGTACCCTAGTATACGACTGGTATCACTGGTCATATATTGTCTAAAACTTAAAAATCTAAGGTATTTTCTAAGTATCCTAAATCTAGGGTGTTTTAATAACATATCTACTTGTGAGTAGGTGAGCGATAGATTTCCAATCTATTGATCGATGAAATTAAAACCAATGTAGGATGAAAAATAGAGCATATAATGGCATTAGTATTTGTAGTATATTAATAAATTCATTTGAAAATCCATACAGATACTTGGCTATAATGGCTCAGCTAATAATGTTGCCACAACTGCAATCTTCACCATAGACACCAAATTAGTTGTGTCTTGAATAATCCCAATATTAGAATAAAAAAAATCTTAACAAAGGGGTCAACCTCTAGTAACTTTGGAACACCAGCCTACAAAAATAATCGAGTAACCAAGAATGGTAGTGGTATATTTATTTTGTCCTTAAAAACTTTACCCTTGATCTATTTTACAATATCAAGGATATTAGGCTTATTTGAGTAACCAAGCATGGTAGTGGCATAATCGAGTAACCAAGCATGTTGGTAAAAAAGACTCTCGCCTTAGGCTTAGTATATTATAACTTCAAACGGGCCCCAATTAGTGGCACACTAATGAGCACCTAGACTTGGTGTAAAACTCACTGAAACTTTCCTAATTTGTAACTCACCACTAGCTACATAGTTAATTATTGTCCCCTACCTAACAATTATGTCGTTCATCCATATATAATGTACCAGTATATCTTTTGAACTAATTAATTTTGGTTCATCTTTTTTATTGCCTCTACCCTATCAAACTCTACCATATTGTTAGGTTGGTTAAAATCTTGACCAAAAAGAAAAATTGAAAGAATGCACTCCAAAATATCCACCTATGTACCTCATGTCCACAAAGAAGGTAGTGATGACAGACCGTTCTATAATAAACCATAAAAATCCAATAACATGAATGTGGCTTCATCGTGAATACAATAAGGTCAAGTATTTATTTTTGGGTTCCCAAATATGAGTGCTAATAAGCTTCCCATGTTATATGCAAGGTCAATAAAATTCTCTAAAGAGCGAGTTTCTTATAATAACAACCACCTAAATATGGATTCCTAGTTTTAGTTTTAAATTTAGGGTGCAAAGAGTAGAATAATAACTTAGTCCCATTCCTCTTATGTACTACATTATAAGGGATTTTCATACATCCTAAGAAGAAAATGCACTTAATGGACAAATAAAATATAGAAAAGAATTTTTGTTTGAACTCTAGATACTAGGTTGAAAGACATTCATTAGATTGATGGGGAAACAATATAGATTGGTGGTCTTACTATTTCAAATAAAATTAAGTTTTCCTTTGTCTGATGTCAAGTGATGCATTGTAACACCCCATAAAAGTCTCTTCTAGTCTGAGACTTAGAGTATGTTTAGTGAAGAGAAAATCTGGTCCCAAAAGTTTTAGAGATGTTTTCCCAAGTGTTCATAATTTGAACCATGTAGAATTTCTCTAATATCCTCTTTTTGTCATGTATAGCATTGAATAAGATTTCTATCGATACTAAATTTGCCAAAATCTGATACTCAGATAAAGAGTTAGAGCTATTTTAGTGAGACAGTGTGCCACTTGGCACTTTAGAGCATAGTGAAGCCAGCCAAAATGGCAATCATCATAATCCCGTAAGCCTCCGGTATTATGGTGTGTTGCGCCAGGGCTTAATTTTAGAATTATAAATTTCTAATGCACCAATGCGATTCCACCGAGTTATGTTGCCTTTCCAATTCCCAATCAAGTTGGAATACGATTGCCACCGTATCGCGCCGTCACGCAGTTTCCTAATTGTCTAATTTCCAATGAACTGGTGTGATTATGGTACATCGCTCCATCATGTAAAATCGGGATTTTTTAGTTTAATTCCAAGGGTTTTTTGGTATTTTCCCACTCTTTTCAGCCTCTATATATATAACCGATAAAGGGCTCTTAGCCTCATTTCTCATCTTTAACATCAAAAGTAGCATTTTACAAAATCAAAATCCTTATTTATTCTTCAAAAAAAATCGATAGAGATCAAGAGAGATAAAGAGGAATCAAGAATCTCTCTAACAACTTTCAAGAAGAGAGTTTCCCCAAGGTATGTAGATGTTAATTCTTGGGTCCCTTTCATCCAAGAAGCTCAAGAACTCTTTTTCTAAAATTCAAAGATCTTGTGTTTTATGGGTTTTAATGATTTATGTGAGTTGAAATTGATGTTCCAACTATTATTGAGTTGTGATTCATGTTTTTTTACAAGATTTTCAAGCTTTGACCCTAGTATGTGATGTTCATGATAAACCCTGTTCAAGTTGCTTGTTCGATGATGTGTTCATGCCAATTAGGTGTGAAAATGGTTGAATAAGCAAAGTATGTAATGTTCATGATAAACCCTCCCTATATGTTCGATAAAATGCTTATGCTAAAAATTAGGGCCATTATGGAACGTTGATTAGGAAACCCCAAATTTTGACAAGCCCATGCACGCCTAGTGTTTGATGAAATATCTTTGTGAATGAATTGTGATATCATAGCATGAAATCCCCAATTAGGTGTAAACCCATGCATGTCTGTTGTTTGTTGAAAGGACTTACTGAACAAGTTGAGATATGATAGTAGTAATTTCTCCAATTATGTGCTCTTTGATATATGCTAAGCCTTTAATACATGCCAAGTGCTTGACGAGTTAGTTGTGACATGATAATATGAATTTTTCCCAAATCATGTGCTATCCAGTACATGCCAAGACTAATATACATGCAAAGTATTTAATGCAAGACCTTGTTGAATGGAGTATGATCCTATAGCATGTTTGCCCTACGCTATTACATATCTATGATTCCTAAATACTTGAAGTGGTGCCTTAGTGATTGTGATGATGAATAGATATTTGTGATTCCTAAATGCTTGAGGTGATGCCTTAGTAATTGTGGTGGTGAATAGATGCTTCTGATTCCTAAAATGCTTGAAGTGACGTCGTAGTGATTATGATAGTGAATACATGTTATGATTTCTAAATTCTTGAAGAAATGCTTTAGTGATTGTGATGGTGAATGAATGACCGAGGTTATGACAATTCAAGAATGGTTATATTTTACTATTATGTTATCGAGTCCTAGGGGTATTTATACCCAACAATTTAGCTGTTGTGTAGTGCCTGTGTTAGTTTTCATGATAAACCTAGTCGGGCCATGATTCTCATAACTTAGTTAATTATAGAAGTCTGTATCCTCAGACAGATATAGAACTTAAGAAATCTCAGTAATCTTCGTAATCCTAGTATCGCTAGTAATCTAGCCTCAGTGTTGTACTCAGATTAGATCTTTTAGTATTCAAGTGTTTAGTTCTGGCCTCGATAGTGATCGAGTAATCTATTCAAACTATCTATCATCAGTTAGATACCATGATTCAGTAGTATTCCGTCTGGTACAGAACATTGTGCACTCAGCTTAACTCAGTCAGATCATTCGAGAAATGTGATCAGTATCAGATTTAGATCAGTTTGTGTTCAGTTGAGAAACTCAATTCAGTGTCTTTCAGTTTGGAGTAGGAGCTAGCACCGAGCGAGGGAAGGGATTATCGCTCCCCGTCAGAGAGAGGCCGAGTCATTAGGAGAAATCCCTGAACTCTAGAACTACATAGCCAACGCAGGATGCAGGAGTCTCCATCAGTCGAGGCTGCCACCATTAAAGAGGTTTGACTTTTATATTGCCTTAGGCTGACTTCCTGCAAGGGTCATCTGTTAGACAGGCTCGACCAGAGAGGTCTTTACCCATGGCGTTGTATTGACACCCTTCCAGTTGGGGTTATAGGTTGCACCCCACCTATGGGAGTCAAGGCATGTCAGTTAAGTAACTACTTCCCACAGTTGTAGTTTCAGTATCAATCTTAAGAAATTAGGACTGTAAGGTACAGCCGACTATCTCAGAGAGGAGCTTAGATAGTTCCATTGATTCATGACCATCCTTCAGATAGACTTGGTCTCATATACATTTATTTGTTATCAGATCCAGATATCTCCCAATAGATAGGCTTGATCTCAGTCTCAGATTCAGTTGAGTACTCTTGTTATCAAATCCAGAGATCTCTCGATAAATAATCTTGATCTCAGTCTCAGATCCTATTGAGTATTCTTGTTATCATATCCATATATCTCCCTATAGATAGGCTTGATCTCAATCTCACATCCTGTTGAGTATTCTTATTATCAGATCCAGAGATCTCTAGATAGACAGGCTTGATCTCAATCTCAGATTCAGTTGAGTATTCTTATTATCAGATCCAGAGATCTCCTGATAGATATGCTTGATTGATAATTCTCAACTTACACCTCAAATTAGTGTAAGGCGGTCGTCGACAATATATTTACCCAACTTTGGAATCGGGGTCAAATCCACAGGGAACAATGTCAGTGTCTATTAAGCTAATTTGAAGCTATAGATACAAGTTCAATTCAAACAAATGGTACGAAAATATGAATTAAAGATGGTGGTTTTGAAAGTATCAAGTAATGTTGTCACTTCAATATTAATATTGTAATCAATATAAATAGGAAACCAGAGTTATGTTCACCATGGCTATTAGGACTTTACAGGTACTAGGTAGTGCTTGGGATTCTTGAAGTAAGTAAAACAGCAGACTATCTTAGACTATCATACTTCTTGTCTTATCTCTCGACCTCACTAGACAATTTATTATCTAATTCTCGCAAACATAGATTACTTATCTATTTCTAATAGGATGTTCTCTCTGATAGATTAATCCAGTAACGGCTTCAATCATTAAACAGAAGGTTTGAAGCTTTCGAGTTCCTATTGATAATTCATGACCTCTAGTCAATTTCTCCATTAGAAGCAACTAAAACCTAAGGCATAATCTAATGTTTGCAACCAATAGATTTTAGTTAGAACAACAGAATTTCAAGATGTTCTACTACTCTTTGAATCGGTTAAATACCTAGTAACCCATCAAACCCTACTCTATGGATCCCATAACTTCGGCTAATCGAATTAACCACACATGATTTGATGAACAAAATAACAAGTTGAATTCATGATGCTAAGGATAAACTGAAGAATGGATGGAAAACAACAAATAGTTTTTTCAATTTAATCACAAGGTAGAAACCCAAAAATAGTTGATAAGAAACAAGAAGAATATTTGGTGAAACAGAGTAATGTCCATGCTTCTCTTCCCAGCATCCCTCCTCTTTTTTGGATAGACAATGATCCCTCTTTTTAAAACCCTAAATCTAGTCTCTACATAGTAAACCCTAAATAAGGAAATAAAATTAAAGTTTCAGTTTTCTCTTCGGATTAGATGATGATGCCTTTGACGGCGCATCAGATACCTGATGACATATGTGATATGTCGTCAAAGATTCCAGTGAATTGTTATCTTCTGACTCTTCAGACGGCAAACCAGACTGCGTGTCAAAAACTTAATGGTGCTTGAAAATTGTCATCACAACTTCACTAAAAATTGAGATACTTTGCCTCTTGATGACGGCAATTTTGACGCCATGTGACATATTTGACGGCCCGTCCTAAATGTCGTCCCATTTCATATCAGCTTCTCAGGTTCTGTCTAAGCTTCAAGGAAACTTTGACAGTCTTTACCATGTATGAAGGCACTTCAGAATTTACACCAGCTACACTTCAGTTTATTTACACCAGATTTCAGCTCTTCTTCTCCATTGTTATTTATTTCCATGCATTTTGACTTTCCTACAAAATCTTAAGAAATAAAATGAAAAACACCAATAATTACTTAAGAACGTACAATTATTTCAAGTTAAAAAGTCTTAAATGTGCTAAAAAATATAGCACATCAACACCCTCAACTTAAAACAATTGCTTGTCCTCAAGCAACTATATAACACCATACTACGATGCTTAACTAAGAGACACATAAGATACCTGTCACAGTTGATTATCAAGTTTAGCTCAAAACTCATGCCACTCTTCATGTTCAATTACTTATAAATCCAATTGTGCATATCAATGAAGATTAACAATATGACCCAAATGAATCAAGAGATGGCATCAATTCAATAACAATAAGCATGCATATGCACAAGTTACACTACCGAAACAAGTAAACAGCTAGCAATGTAACTGATGTGCCCTTACAATAAAGAGGTCCCTCCTCACTCATATATGAACTCAAGCAAGTGAATGCGGGAATGGTTAAGAGACACTCACTCTCAGAAAGAAATTCCAATCAATGCATGTCAAATACCATATGCTTGCCCCTATTTACATTACTAAGGTGTCCAGACTGGTAAGTTAGGATCAATATAGGCCTTTTCTTTGACTTGTAATGTAAGCTAAGGGCTGGTATGATATTCAATGACATTTAGAGTGACTACGCCTCCTTGACACTAACTTAACTTTTTGAGTTCACTTATTAACCTTTTTCTTCTTTTTCTCCTTTTCTTGATCACACATTATTCAGGATGGATGTGGCTTTTCTTTTTCACTCTTTTTCTTTTCTTATTCTCCTTCCACACTACCCAGTTTTTTAAATTTTTTACTTATTCTTTTCTTTTTATTCTACCTTTTTTCATACCCAGTTTACATCACGCACCCCTATGATAGCCACCCTCAACTTAGGTTGTTTACCTAAGTCAAGGTACCTAGTGTCCAAGGAGGACCAGGGCCAAAACAGGTTCTTTATGATCTAAACAAGAAGGTGATAGGTATCATAGAAAGAAATGGTCAATTCAGGCTCAAAATAGGGATCAAGAGATATCATGCATACAAGGAAGGTCATTTATGCAAAAAAAAAATGACATAAAAATCAAAACGGCCTATGATCGTTTACTAACCCCTATCTTTCAACAAAGGTAAGACTAACCGGGCAAGTTCTAGATTCAACACACACAAGAAATTAAGTAAGACCTCACTCACACATGGCACAATGGTACATCCTAAGCTTCTACCCATTCAGTTCATGCAATTGTTAGCAGTGATTATCATGTCCTTAGGACTAATGCCATAAAGAGATTCACAGTAGCCACATATAAATGCATATCGCATAGTTATAAAACAGACCAACGGATAGGTGTTTATCAGTCTTAAAAATCAATAAAAATATGTCATATGCTCTAGATACTTATTTTTCTCCAGTTAACCACAATACATCAGAAATCAAACACAATACGCCTAAATATGCCAGCTCTACTAGGAACAAGACTCTGGGAAAAAGAGGCATGACAACAAAAACCCCACGAGGATATCAAATTTACAACTAGCCCTACTCTCAACTTAATATCATGCAGTGTTCCCAATGCGCCAATCCAAAATAAGAGAGTTAGAAACATACCTGTGGTACCATGGGTGCGAAGATATAATATCAATCACATAATACAAATACAAACAATAAAATACCTTGGGTTGCCTCCTAAGAAGCGCCTAATTTAGTGTAGTGGCACGACTCAACTTAGCTTTTTTCTCTATCTTAAGGATATGAACTTCCTCCCCAACTTAGAGTCCATCTTCTTGCCTCACTCATAGGGAGGTGGTACAAAGATTAAGAAGCCGAGTAATGGATGATGCTTGGTAAACAACTCATCTTTAAAGTGAGTGTATTTTTGTGTTGCTTATCAAGTGTAAAATAAAGAATATAGGATTATTGTTCCTCATCTTCACAGTCTTCCACTATTTTAGATGATTCCACAGACAAGATATCATCTAAACATAATGTGGAATAATTCTTTGAGTGTGGCCCAACAAATCCTACTTACAAATTTACACTATCCTCTACACAATCACTTTTATCCATCTTCTCAACATTTTTACTTTGAATTGGGCTAGAGTTATCATAAGAGATTGGCTTGGCTTCTTTTTTTGCCTCTACCACCATTTCTTCAATCTTGGCATCATCCCTCATGGTTTGCTCGATTGGTTGAGATATCTCTAAGGGTTGATCAACATTAAGCTCATTATCAATATAGGAATCTTGCTCTTCATCGTCACACTCTTTCATTATCTTAAATGACTTAACAGACAAGATATCATCTAAACATAATGTAGAAAAGTTTTTTGGATGATTGACCTTGATATCTATCTCTTCTATCCTTTCTCTTCCCTCGTTAAATGCCCTAATGTCTTAATGTATGTCACATATGGTATCATTCGTTGTGTCTATACGATCAAACATTAGTTGAAGCATAGCTTTAATTTCACTCTTTTCAGTGCTACATTCTTCCTTTTCTTGACCATAAGACCTGTCATACTCATAAGAAGAACTAGAACTTTGGTTAGCGTAATAGGGGGAGGGGGCATTTGGGAAATCACTTTAATGTCCATCTTGACCACCACATAAAGAACAATTACACTCCCGTTAGGATGGAGATGGTGCACACATCTCTCTATGGGGAGCATATCTACAATCTTTCCAAAAGAAGGGTCCATCACAATATGGACATAGATCATCCAGATAAGATTTACAACCATCAAACTTACATTCATTCCATCATGCCATAGTAAGGAATAAATAAAAATAAGGAAAATCTATCTAACACAAGAAACAAATGAAATCACAAACAAATATTTACAAGTTTGAATTCAAGCAAGTAAACTAAAATTCTAAACTAACTCAATACGCCAAATTGTTTTCCGATAAAGGCATCATTTTTGATAACGCTCAACTTACACCTCAAATTAGGGTAAGGCAGTCATTGTCTATATATTTTCCCAACTTTGGAATCGTGGTTGAATCCACAGGGAACAATGTGAGTGGCGATTAAGCTAATTTGAAGCTATAGCTACAAGTTCAATTCAAACAAATGGTACGAAAATATGAAATTAAGATGGGGGTTTTGAAAGTATCAAGTAATGTTGTCACTTCAATATTAATGTTTGTGTTCAATATAAATGGGAAACCAAAGTTATGTTCACCATGGCTTTTGGGACTTTACAGGTACTAGGTAGTGCTTGGGATTCTTTAATTAAGTAAAACAGCAGACTATCCTTGACTATGATACTTTCTGACTTATCTCTCAACCTCACCAGACAATTTATTATCTAATTCTCCCAAACTTAGATAACTTATCTATTTCCAATAGAATGTTATCTCAGGTTGATTAATCCAGTTATGGCATCAATCATCAAACAAAAGGTTGGTAGCTTTCGAGTCCCTGTTGATAATTCACGACCTTTATCCTATTTCTCCGTTAGAAGAAAATAAAACCTAAGGCATAATCTTATGTTTGCAACCAATAGATTTCAGTTAAAACAACAAAATTCCAAGACGTTTCACTACTCTTTGAATCCATTAAATACCTAGTAACCCTGAAACCCTACTCCATAGATCCCGTAACTTTGGCTGACGAAATTAGATGCTTATGATTTGATGAACGAAATAACATGTTGAATTCATGATGCTAAGGATAAACTTACGGATGAATGTAAATCAACAAGTAGTTTCTTCAATTTAATCACAAGGTAGAAACCCTAAAATAGCTGATAAGAAACAAGAAGAATATTTGGTGAAAGAGACCAATGTCCGTGCTTCTCTTCCCAGCTTCCCCTCTTCTTTTTTTGATAGACAATGATACCCAATTTAAAAACCCTAAAACAAGTCTTTACCTAGTCAACTCTAAATATGGAAATAAAATTAAATTTTTAGTTTTCTCTTCGGATTAGATGACGATGCTTTTGACGGCGCGTTAGATAACTGACAACATGTGTGAGATGTCATCAAAGATTCTAGTAAATTGTAATATTTTGAATTTTTAGATGGCAAACCTAACAGCATGTCAAAATCTTGACAGCACGTAAAAACTGCCATCACAACTTTAATAAAAATCAACATACTCTGCCTCTAGATGACGGCGATTTTGACATCATATGACATATTTGACGGCCCGTCCTAAACGTCATCCCATTTTATCTCAGCTACTCATGTTTTATCTATGCTTGATGGCAAATTGACAGTCTGTCCCATGTATGATGGTGCTTCAGAATTAACGTCAGCTATACTTCAGCTTATTTACACTAGATTTCAGCTCTTCTTCTCCATTGTTATTTATTTCCTTGCATGTTGACTTTCCTACAAAATCTTAAGAAATAACATAAAAAACACCAATAATTACTTAAGAACATACAATTATTTCAAGTTAAAAAGTCTTAAATGTGTAATAATAATCTAGCACATTATTGATCTTAGTCTCAGATTCTATTGAGTATTTTTGTTGTCAGATTTGGACATAATCATTTTCTTATCATTGATAATAGATTCTAAAGTCATTCTTTAGAGAGAGGTTGATCACTGATTCCATCAGTCGAGAGTAGTGAGCTCAGAATTTATTCATTTATGTAAGTATATTCAATTAATTAGTTATCAATATCATATAATTTAGTGATTCTGTATCTTAGTGTTAGTAGTGAGTTCAGATGACAGTAAAGTGGTATCTTAGTTTTAGTATATAGTTTTATGATGATTGTGATTATGGTTTGTGCATTCCTATATGTGTTCTCGTTCAGCACTCTCATGATTATTCAGTTATATAACTATTCATGCATGAGCCCTTGCATTTAGCCTTACCCTATCTGCATACTCGGTACATTTCTGTACTGACGCATTTTTTCTATGGTATTTTATTTGACACCATAGGTCCAAAGGAATGTGATCCAAAGTTCCCTCAACAGTTCAGTCCAAGTCAACAGTAGTAGACGTACAACTGAGTCCTCTTCATCCAAAGATAGCTGGACCAGAGCTAGTAAATCTTAGGATGGCTTGGTGCCTTTTAGAATGATTCATCATGTCGATTATATGGATTGTACTTAGATAACTTTTTTATCATATATTTGCATCCTATTATTTTTAATAATTAATAACCAGACCATTTTCGATGATCATAATAATGGTATAAAATACCAATACATCACACACAATCATTAAACACCTAAAATCATAAAATCACATATTACATTTGTTGTAATATGGATTTAAAACATATTTATATGCAAAAGAAATGAGGCAGAGAGGACTCTATACATCATGAGCTAAAACATTATGGAAAATAAGAAGAGGTAGAAGCATAACGATTATATTTAATCTAAAGTTAGTGGTGAATATGTTGTAAAACTATCACGAATGCTAACTATAAAAAATGATGGGAGCTTTAGTTCAAACTGAATACACGAATATGAACTATTGTACAATGACCCTAGATAATATACATATATGCTAATGTGTAGTGATGCTATGAAAATTCATTGTATAAAAGCAAGTTGAACCAAGCAGATGGTCAGATATAAATACAGAATCTAAAATTATGTGATTTTACTAGATGTAATTACCGAACAAATAAACATGTAATTGAGCTATACTTTACTGGATAAACTGGGTATAAGGTCATGCAATAGCTGAGTTTGAACTATGGGAGATACTATTAATTAACATATTACCATGTGAGCTAAACATGGAGTTTGATGTATAATCCACATAGAAAGAGGCACAATACTATACTTTTGTATTAAGGCTAATATGATGCGGAACCACAAGACATATATCCATAGGAGTAAGTGTAAAGCCTAGTCTAATGGGTGACCCTTTAGAACCTATTGTTGCACCGTAGTACTAAGATGTAACAACTTTACTAAAGGACTAAGACTAACTATTAGGCGAGCCTTTATCTGTGTATCTGCTCCGTGCTAAGTTCTACCCCCAACTGAATATAAGCTGATTATACTGAATAACACAGTAAGAATGATGTTCTAAGACTATCATATGGATGATATACTAAGTCATTTGGTTATCATTACCCGCCAATCTCTAAAGTATGCAACTAATAGTAAAAATTCTATTATTAAAATTTAAAATAGAATTTAATTATTCATGTCCCACAAGATGACTTGTCCTTAAAGCCATTAAATATCATAGGGTTAACATGTAAGATAAGACCCATCCTAAGTGGGCTGCCAAAAGTTTTGCAATATTGTATAGTATTGTCGATCATAAGAATGGTACTGAGATAACGTACACATTATATTTTTGCATCCCACTATTTTTAATAATTAATAACTAGGCCATTTCTAATGATAACTATAATGGAATAAAATACCAATTTCTCAAATGTAATCATTAAACACCTAAGGTCATAAAATCACATAACATATAAAATTATATCCTGACTCTTAATACGCCTAAATTCAAAAAAATTTCAATAGATAGGGTGCTCAGTTCATAGAGACATTTCTTTTTCAGTCAAGTTCATCTAGGGTTATAGAAATTCATGACAATTATGTAACACCTATGATGAATATCCACACCCATAATCAATACAATTTAAATAAATTAACTAACATTTTTGTTTATTTCAGTATAAAGTAGAAAAGAGATTGAAAAAAATCACATGATTTTTGAGTTGAATCACAGGAGTAATATGAACAGTTAATCAAGTATTTGACTAGGATGAAGGAAGAATCAATTGAGATAGTGAAAAATTTGTGTCGTTTGGTATGAAGCGATTTTTAGCTCGTCAAATCATGAGTAGATGGGGTGAACAGGTGTATTTTTTGCTTAAAACCAATCAAATCAATTTTGATGAGTTAGATTTTTTAAAAGTAGTGACTGACACTGACCTAGTTACCACGACTCCCACCAATAACCCAACGTAATGGGTACATACTTATAGCTGCCCCTTGTTTAGTAGATGTTTATGATCCTGAGAAAAAGAACCTGAATCTACATCATATGAAATGTGTAGGCAAGAGATCTAGTCTTGAATGTAGACTTGTACTTAGTATGTGAGGTATGCACTAGTCTTGAAAACATTGAAAACAGTCTTTGAAATTGAGGACACTAGCCATTTTCAAAAATATGCATTTAAAACATTTTTATATGAAAAATCTTTAAGGCAGAGTGGGGTCTCTACATCATGTGCTAAAATATTTTCTTAAACTTGGATGATATAAGAGCATAACTATTTTATTTAATCTAATGTTAATGCATAATGTGTTTTAAAATTATTGTCAATGCTAAATATAAGAAATGAGATTAGCATTAGTACAAACTGATTGATTGGAGATGATACTCTGAGAAGTCATTGTATAAGAGAAAGTAGAACAAATAACAGGTTCTACTTTGATTGGAAAGGTGTCAATACCGCACCATTGGTAAGGACAACATTTGAAGAACCTTCATTTAACTGGTAACTCTAATGAGAATGGTGGGAACCCTCATATAAAAGGTTAAGCCACCTCATCTATCCTCATATAGCTGGCTACAATTTCTCTACCTAAGATGGCTACATAGTTTTGTAACACAAGGAATTCTTTTAAGAATCGCACCCTCAAATAACAGGTGAGTTCCCATCCTTAGGTTAACTCGGTGCTAATTCCTTCTCCCATCTGGATTGACGCTAAACTAATAAACTGAACTGATACTAATGGTATAGTTTAGCATAGCTAAACTAAATTTATTGAGTTTCAATGACCGACGGAATACTACTAAGATCCGAGGACTGACTGAGAGTTCTAAGGTTATAGAGACTTACTGGGAATACTGTGATTACTGAGTACGGAGATCACTGAGATTACTGAACTACTGAGATTACTGAGATATCTGAGATTTTTTTAGTCACATGACTGATTGAGTTCTATGGATCATAGCTTGACTGAGAGTATCATGAAAACATGACATGGCTCAAGGCACAAAGCTAAATGTTCAGGTAAAAGAACCCCTAGGACTCGATGAGAAGAAACTGACATAGCATGGCCTAGTTGAACATATGACCGACAACACAATTCATAATTCATATATTGAAGCACTTCATCAAACATGTGATATGCATAAGCTTGTACATACATGTGGATTTCATGATATCATACTAGTTGGGCATTTTTCCTTCATCTATACATTTAATCAAATATATGGTAGGCATAGCACGTGTAGACAACATTATACAACAATTAATCATTATAATTTATCTCTAATTTCAACATCTAGGGTTTCTTCATTGGTTCACATAAATATACATCTATACAAATCAATTCCACATAAAATTAATCAGCCAACATGGATTTGAATTCAATTAATCATTCTCAACATAAACAAAACAAACCCAACATGAAATTCATAAAGAAATCCATAGATTTAAACTTAGAAAAAAGATTTTTGGGCTTAATCGACAAAAGGGGTCCATGAATGAACACTACGCATACCTTAGTTTGTTATTCTATGAAGATTGATGGAGTGATTCTTTAAATTTGATGTTGAATTCTCATGGAATTGGACCATATATGAAAAACCTAGGGCTTGTTTCTTGAGAGTTTTTGAGAGTAATTGAGTATAAGTTGTTGAATTATGGCCAAATCTCATGTTATAAGACTTATATAGGGTGGGAAATTAATCCTTTTAACCCTACTACACGTATTTAATTTCTAAGAAAATTTCTTGATTTTTGTCCTTGGCACGACATGCCACTATCGCGCCAAGTCACTGGAACTGTACAATTAGGAATCACCATGGTGGCGCGATGTAGATCTATCGCGTTGCCACCTTGTTTGAGACCTGGAAGTTTGGAATGATGCACCACTATAGTGGAGCAACACTGGAAATTAACAATTGCCATTTATGCTGGCTCCACGATGCGCTGATGGCTTAGGTGTTACACTGTCTCACAATAAAAGGCTCTAACTCCTCGCCTGGGTTTTGGATTTGGGAAAATTTGGTTTCGATGGAAAGCTTATGGAATTTTCGACAGGACAAAGAGTGAAAATATTTAAAATACCACATTTATAAAAGTGGATTCATCTTTGAAATAATGATTTTAAGATTCTTGGGAAAAAAATTTCAAGCTAGGAAAAGTACGGGTATTACAACATCTCTCCCTTGAGAGCATTCGTCCTCAAATGAGAGTGAGTGAGAGGGAATGAATACAAACTGACGTACATACTGAACATGACTGGCTGGAACATGATTTCATGCCTAAAATGACTGATGGTTGAATATAACTTACTGAACATTCATAGCTGACGCATGACTAATAAGCTGAATTCATGCATATCTGATGCATGACTGATAATTGACTTATGAGTACAAGACTTACTATTCTGATGAACTGAATTTCTCGCAGTGAGAATTCATGTCTGATGCATGATTACATAACTAAACTAGTATATGAATACATGATTAAATATGCAAGAGTACTTAGTACAAAATTTGTAATGGGGATCTGAGCAAGAACTGAATACCAAGTTTGTAATGGTAGTTTGAAAATGGAACTAAGTAAGTTTAAGAAAACTATTATGCAAACTCATAAGTACTGATGAAACCCTGATTATTCTAGAAATATGCATGAACGACAACATAAGCCTTTGAACACTTGGCCCAAAGCTGATGTTGGGACTTTAAAGGTCAACTTATGACTACCCTCTACTCTAAATTGGGTTCTTTTCAAGAATAACGAATGAGATGTTCTTGTTATGAAAGTTTGGGAGTTTGTAGCAAATCTCCCCCTTGGGACACTAAGTTCTATGAGGAACACTGGCTCGGTTGAGCTACTGAGGAAAACTAAGGCGATGCACAAGGCACCTAGGAACTTTGTCGTAACTAATTATCTGAGATATAAGACTAAGGCATGATACATGAACTGAGTAGAGCTTACACCTATCTGATTGGTTCATCTTAGAATGATTACATCCTTTCATAAGATTTTGGCTAGAACACATAGCTGGGGATATGGAAACCAAACTGTATGAATTTTTCTGTATAAGACAACTGAGTAAGAAGATCATAAATTAATTGAGATTTGGTAAGATGATTTGAGGCCTACTAACACCATTTAAGATGAAATGACTAAGCCTCTTACACTGCAACTGAGACTACAGAAAAGATTCATGAGGTGTTGAACACGAATGAGCAAACATACTGACTTATCTGATTAACTGGACAACTTATAGCTGAATACTGGTAATAAGAGATTGGTCTGTACTGATTTTGAATAATTGGACTAAGGCTGTAAAACATTATGCATACCAGATAATGATTGACAGGATAACATAAGGTAACTGGGCATGGGTTTATGAAAATTTCATTACCTCAAGAATTCTAGGCTAAGCATCTAATGTGATTAGGAATATTTTATAAACCGAGGTATTGCGGTACTACTGACTGACTTGTCGATTACTCTAACATTGTCAAGCTATCCTGAAACAGGACTGAATTTCTGATAACTGATATTTAGACTAGTGCTGAAGTATTTAATTCTGGGACTGAATGCTGATTACTGAAACTGAACACTGAAACTATAAGTGAGACGGTAACTGAATTTGGATAGATGCATGATGAGGACTGATACATATTAAGAAGCTAAACGTATACTCGCACTCTATACTTTTCCCCAACTTATAAATAGAATCTCTTGCTAGCCACTTACTTGCACGCTACTATAGTAATCAAGCCTATCATCATAACTGCACCTTTGTGTAAAGTAAGAACGGAAGAATCTCCTCTTAACATAAATCATTTATTCTCTATCTTCTAAGCAACTACTAATTACTATACTATTTTTATAGAGAGAGCTTATTGAAGGGTTAAATAAGGAGCACCTGAACCATGAATAGATACTCACTGAACTTGACACTTGAACTGAAGCCTAAGGAATAGAATATAAATAATATGGATTCACAAAAATGGTTTGAACTAAGAATATACATGATATATATGAGTTTGGCTACTTACTAGAATTGGAGCATGAGTCATGTGGATTGAGCATACTGTAAAGCATGACTTGAGTATATGGGTCAAGCTCCATGACCTGATTCTAAAATTTCTTAATTTGTGAGACATAATTCGTAACACTGAGGGAGATAAAACTGAACTCCTTATGCTAGGAATTGAAAGCGTATGCAATATGTTGAAAGTAGGTGAAGTAGGTTGTGTTCATGGAACTAATTTGTACTGCGGGGTAAACTGGGAACACTTATACTGGTAACAAAAAACGTGCATAATTTATGGAAAAGGGCATGATCATGATTCGTGACCATAGAGTTGACACGCAAGGCCTGAGTGGATTTCGTGATAGCTGAAGTGCAAAACTCTACACTGAGATAAGGATGGGTCAGGAATTATCTACCCTTACTGCTTTCTATACATACTTGCATTACTACTAGACTCTGGTAGACTGAAATAGGTCACTCGATCTATCATCTCCCCCATGGCTTTAAGACATCATCATAAGTCTATAAATACTTTACTAAACTTGGAAATGAACTACAATCATCGTCACATACTTACACTTTGTTCGACACATGCTTGTCTTACTAAACACATCATCTGGTTCTATTTTTCCATGTACTACTAATATAACATCCACACCTTCAAGCCTAATGTCATGTAAATAAGCTTAAATTCTTTTTTGCACTATTCAAGCCTATAAATAAACTTTGGTACAACTATCCCTATGAATACATAATCTGTTCAACCTGGATCATGTTGTACCAACTCTACTATTGCTAAACTCCTGAGTTCATGCTTCTAACTCTAGGACGTATCCTATCATAGAATTCTGAAAAGGGATCTGATGACAAATGAGTTCTCATAATCATGAATAAGAGTTGTACAACTTTGGAGCATAACTAAACTGATGGGACACTTTTTAGCTTGTGGGCAATCCCATAAATGACTGTAAGGTCTATCTGAGAAAGTCCTATCTCTTGGACTCTAGCTTCACAGCTTTTGTTACCTTGAAAGTAAGGTAAAGTTGACATGCATGAAGCATGGTGAGAATCTACAAGAGTTTCTTAAAGAACCTTTCTATAGCACGATCTTAGACACAAAAGAAGGGAAACTGTTTCTAAAACATCTCATAGCTTGCTGCACATAGGTATGGTACAAAACACATGCATGTACAAGACTCTACTAGATGGGTCTTTTCAAACTTCCTAGGACACTATTAAACCTTTGGCTCTAATACCAAGTTTGTAACGCCACAAATCTGGTACCAGAATGCTACACAGTGCCTAAACAATATACTGTAAATATGCAAAAACATGAACTGAATGGCCGTATGGTTCAAAACTGAATGAATTGTTGATAAAAAAAATGTCTAAAAATGGTATAACAATATTAAACCTAATCTAAAATAACTGTCTAACATGCTATAGTCTGAGAGACACTAAACTATCTGAGTAAGAAGTTGATGAGACATGTCCCCAACTAACTCCAACTACTAAAATAAACTAAAAACTGAAATAACACTGTGATCATCATGTCCTCAAAGGATGAGGTCTCACTGCTAACTTTGATCGTTTAATTGGGATACTACTTGTTCTCTGGTGCTCGTACTTCTAAACCTGTGGTATAAGACACCAAATTATAAATACGTTAGTACATTAAATGTACTGGTATAGAAGTGAGGTAGGCTAAATAAAACTGGTTCATATGCATAAATAATAATAACTGACCGACTAACATGAACGTGAGAATACATATATGACTATGTAAATGTAATTGAGATCGTGATAGGACTGAATACAGAGTTCTGACTACTGAGTTTACTGATATAGACATCTAAATCACTGATGAGTGAGAAAGACTAATATTGTGTTACTGAATACTGAGGCACTGATACTATGTTACTGATACATGAATAACTATGTCTCATAATTCTGATTATGAAGGACTGGTCTGTTCGACTATTTCTGATAGTCTTGAAGCTAAATACTGATAACATGATTTGTGAGAACTGATATAAATGATAATATGAGTGACTGGATCTGACAATCCTGAATCTAATAGAACTATTTGAGTTCCACACTATATCTGAATTGATTGTCTCTAACAGTCCTGAAATTTAAAGAACTATCTGAGTTATATTATTACTGAGACTGAGACTGTAATTGTGACTGAGGGAAGTATTCACCTTACTGACATGCCCTAATTATGCTATAATAGCTGATCTAGGGTCTAATTTTTGCCTTGATTGGAAGGGTGTCAATACCGCATCACTGGTAACGACAACATGTGACTAACCCTCATATAATAGGTAACTCTAATGAGAACGGTAGGAAGCCTCATATAACAGGTTAACCGACCTCATCTACGATCATATAGTAGGCTATGATGTCTCAACCTATGCTGGCTATATAGTTTTGAAAGCAAGGATTGCTTCTAAGAATCACAACCTTAAATAATAGATGAGTTCACATCCTTAGGTTCACTCAGTGCTAATTCCTACTCCCATCTGAAGAGACACTGAACTGATTAACTAAACTGATACTAATGGTATAGTTTAGCAGAGATAAACTGAACTTACTGAGTTTTGTTGTCCGACGGAATGCTAGTGAGATATGAGGACTAAGTGAGCGTACTGAGGTTACTGAGAATTACTGGGAATACTGAGATTACGGAGATTTCTGAGTACTGAGATCACTGAACTACTGAGATTACTGAGATTTTTGAAATTTTTTGAGTCACCTGACTGACTGAGTTCTATGGATCATAGCTTGACTGGGACTATCATGAAAACATGACATGGCTCTTGGTACACAACTAAATTTTTGGGTACAAGTACCCCCAGGACTCGATAAGAAGAAACTGACATAGAATGGATTACTTGAACATATGACAAACAACACAATTCATAATTGATATATTGAAGCATTTCATCAAACATATGATATGCATGAGCTTGTACATACATGTGGATTTCATGATATCATACTAGTTGGGCATTGTTCCTTCATCTAGACATTTAATCAAACACATTGAAGGGATAGCACATGTAGACAACATTATACAACAATTAATCATCATGATTCATCTTTAATTTCATCATCTAGGGTTTATTCATAGGGTCACATGAATATACATCTATACAAATAAATTCCATATAAAATTGGTAACCCAACACAGATTTGAATTTAATTGATCATTCTCAACATAAACAAAACAAACCCAACATGAAATTCATATAGAAATCCATAAACTTAAACTTAGAAATGAGATTCTTGGGCTTCATGGACGAAAGAGGTCCATGAATGAACACTACGCATACCTTAGTTCATGATTCTATGAAGATTGATAGAGAGATTCTTGAAATTTGATGGTGAATTCCCTTAGAATTGAACATTCTATGAAAACCCTAGGGCTTATTTCTTAGGAGTTTTTGAGAGTAATTGAGTATAAGTTGCTGAATTATTGCCAAATATCATGTTATAAGGCTTATATAATGTGAGAAATTGACACTTTTAACCCTAGGACACGTATTTAATTTTTGATAAAATTTCTTAATTTTCATCGTTGGTGCGACGCGCCAATATCGCACCAAGTCATTGGAACTGGACAATTAAAAATCTGCATGGTGGCGCGACGCGAAGTTATCACATTGCCACCTTGTTTGAAACCTGGAAGTTTAGCAAAATGCACCACTATCATGGAGCAACACTGGAAATTGAAAATTCCTATTTAAGCTGACTCCGCGACGTGCTGATGGCAAAGATGATACATTGTCTCACATAAAAAGGCTCTAACTCTTTGCCCGGGTGTTGGATTTGGGCGAATTTGGTATCGATAGAAAGATTATAGAATTTCCCACATGAAAAAATAAAAAATATTTAAAATACCACATCTATAAAGTGGATTCATCTTTCAAAGAATGTTTTTAATGTTTTTGGGAGAAAATTTCAAGCTAGGAAAAGTACGGGTGTTACTGAAAAACTGGACGCCTTTGAAATATAATTTAAATATCTATAATTAGGTGGGTTATAAGGTCAAAAATATATGAGAATATTAGAGTTATGTTCAATCACATTTCACTATAGAAAGCTTGTTCTTAGCAAATCAATCAATAAGAGAGGTTTTGACTTGCTCATGTGCTAGAAGTAACTTATGGCCCAAATTCATGTCTAAATCACTTATCATACCATCTAATATTGTTTTTTACATTTACTTTATGTACAGTTCTAAAATTAGCTTATATTTTCAGGGTATAATAGTAAGCGCAGTGGATATAATGGGGGCTTTTGTGAGACATCATCTTTGATTCATGTAGATGAGTTCCAAATTTTATGATGATTTGTGTGTTTTAGGGTACGGTTAAATCAATTTCTATTTACATAGTTCATTGTCCTAGATTATGTGGTGTTACAATTTTTAGGTTTCATCCTCTATTTCTTAACACTTATAGAAGTTTTGTTATAATGACTTTATTGTCCGAGAGGGATTTTTCTTTGTTAAGTACAACGGTTCTAGTATAGGTTGTAACTGCACTTATACTTTTAAACATTAATGCTTATTTAATAGGATATTTTTATGTTTTATTTTAATATTTGGTTATAGCTTCTGGGTTATTAATTCTCACATCGGGTGAGCAGTGTGGGTGCCACTCATGTTGATGTTTGGTTGTGACACCATCTATCTTATGCATAAATAACACTAGTGCGCCCCATGTGGACATTCTATGCCTTATGAATCCCTTTTCTAGAGAGTCTATTAATTATTTTTTCAACTCCTACAACTATAACGGGGCTATTATATTTGGTGGAATAATGATAGGTTGAGTTCCTAGAATCACATTAATATTAAACTTCACTTTTCCTTTTGTACACATACTTGGATGATCTTCACAAATTACATCAAGAAATTCATTTACCACTTGAATAGCTTGAAAATTGGTGGATGCACATCTAAAACTTTCATTCTCACAAGATTCCGTATGTAACCCTTCGACATCATCTTCTTATCTTTAAGGTAATAAATAAATTTACCTCTTGGCGCAACAATTTTACCCTTAAAGAACTAACTAGATTGGAAAATGGAAACACACCCTTTTAGTTTGATAATCTACTATGGGATAACAAAAAAGCCAACAAACACATACCCATTTTTACATCAAAATCTACCATTTCTATATCATCAAGGTTAACCATTTTATCACAAACACAAACAGATATTATGCAATTTTGATACACTCTCCTAGATATAATAGACTCACCTATTGGTGTAGATGCTTTAAATGGCTTAATAATGATTCAGATGTTCCTTAGACATTCTACAACGAAGGAAGTAATATATGATATTGTATAGTGGGTATAAAGTAATGCATATACATTATGTGAACAGATTGACAATATATCTATAACAACATTAGGAGAAGCCTCTAAGTCTCATTGATCAACAAGAGGAATGTACTAGTTTGAACTCCGCTAGAACTAGTTGCTTATTTAGCACCTCTACAACTACTTGTGGGTTGTATACACCTACCTAAAATAGACAACAATGATGAAGATGCAACGAAAGATTGAGTAGGTTGTAACACACACACATGCCCTTATGTGGGCTTTTTCTCATCATATGCCCTAACATACCACAACAAAATCAAGCTTATTCCCCAAACCTACATGCACCAAAATAAATCATTCCATATTGCATACATTTTTGTTGTGTAGGTCTTAACTTACTTATATTCATTTTCTCTTGATACCCCACTGTCTGTGAACCTTGACTCTCACATCTTCTTCTAAACTAATTACTCTTGCACCCTTGAAAATGGGTGGAGAACTTGCTGAAGAGTAAGAAGATATGTCCCAAGTGTTCTATTAAAAAATTGAAGCTTAAACATTCTTTATTATGCAAACAACAACCCCATTGATCTGGCCCTCTTGGAATACTCTATGTCAAATTCTTGTGTTATTCTCCTTTGGCCTTGATTGTCTATTTATTATACAAAATCTTGTATTTGTTCTATATCCATTTAGTTATTCAAAGAAAAAAGTGATTAGTCTCTAAAAAATGAAGATCCAATATATCAATATATAATTGGATTCTATCATCCATATGGACAACTATAGTTGGAGTAAACGTATCCAAAGAGTTAAACCGAAGGATGTAAACTCTCACGCTAATATTCCAAAGACAAATGTTTAAAAGGTATTCAACACGAGCCTTTCAAATATCAAATGTATTGTACCTATCATGTAATTCCTCTTTAAAATATTTTCCAATTATATGAAGGTGCTCCTATACTACTAGATAATGTCAAGTTTAAGTACAAAAAATTACTCACCAATTTTACTATGTAATATGCTAGCTCAATTTTGTCTTTATCAGATACATGAATGACATTCCAAGACCATTGTATGTGATCGATGAAGACTTGTAGACCTTCATTAAGATTTAACCTAGTTAATATGGGTGGATCCAACTTAAGAGTCCTGCTTCAAAAAACTAGATGCCCTATATATACCACTATTACCTGTAGTTTAATAGATATTTTAGGAATTTGTCTAGAAACTATATGATTCATGAATTGAGCAATATTCCTTAGATTAGGCTCAATAGAATTAATAGGTAATTATAAAGGTTTTTCTCTCCTTATTAGCTCTTCAAAATATGGAGAGGTAGAAGTAATTTGGGTGATAAACTCAACTTGTGTCTAACTTTGATTAGCTTGTCTAGGTAGTGACTTATTTGTCCCTTCTCCAACAGCCACATCTATTTATTTATATTATTACTCCTTAGTTTTAGCAACATCTTTACTATAATAAGAAAAACCTAGTTTCAATGTTTGAATATGACTAGACCTACAACTTTGGCTCTATCACACGATCCAAGATGTGATGAAAAAGAGAAAACTCCAAAATATCACACAACCTCCTGTCTGTAGATATGTTGCAGAACACACCCATAAGCAATAATCTACACAGAAACAACTTTGTAGACTGCCTACAATGACCCTCTCCAATACAACTTTTATTACTCCTTAAATCCTATTGGGGAGGATAGAAACACATAGTCGTAAAGGCTCGAGAATACCAACCCATAACCTTGTACTTCTCCTATATGTAACTATTATATTCAAGGGTTATTCCTTGTATGGATATGATGAATCTATGTATATAATCCATGTATGAAATCAAAAATAGATATTAAGAGCTTGATTATTTGGGAAAAAAGGAAAGACACCACCATGTTTAACTTTATATTGGTCTACAAAACCTCTAGAAAGTACATAAACTTAGTTAAGATTGAGATAAGTCCCCAACTAAACTTTAACTACTACAAAATACCAAAATATATAAACAGAATTAGAAAAACCCCAATCAAATTAAAGGTCACTAATAGCTGTTACAAGTTATATGCTCCTGCTATGGTGGTGTATTAGCTGAAGCACATGTTCCTATAATATGAAATATAGGTTTCCCAGAAGGTAGGGTAGTGCAAAAGTATGTTCTGAATATGTATGGATGAATGTACTATAGGTAACATAAGAGCTCAAATGAAATCAGGTACGAGTGTGCATATAGTGTTAGTAGACCACCTTTCATATACATGTGGAAAAACATAATCTATATTATTTTATTCATTTTACCGCTCTTAATTTTAAATCATTTTAATCCACGTGATACAAATAACTAGTTGATCAGTTATAAATACACATTTTGGGATCGACCTATCTGGGGCTTACTCCCTTGAGATGCCACATATGTATAAAAATCCTTTTATAGACCCATGCTAGTTTTACGACTTTTAGCTTCTACTTGTACATAACATGATTTGTGTTACTTAATTTATTAAACCTTTGCGGTTGTTACTTTTGTGGTTATAATATTATAGATCTTTGATACAATAGTCCACAAGTAAGAGAAAAATGAATAACTACTTAATGTAGAAACAATAAGGTAGGGAGAAGTTTGTACACAAGTAAAATGCTTTGGTGCTGAAATTACACATGGTTCTTAATGGAGTAAGAGGAGACCTATAGACATGCAAATTTAATCATTAGCGTGAATTGAAGTATTTTAACTTATTCGGTAGTGGAATAAGGACGTTATCTATATCAAATATTTCACAACACAACTATATGTGATTTACGATAAGAGAACATTGGAAGATTACTTTGTAAGACAAGTGTTAGATTTCATGCAAAAGTATCAGAGTATAGTAGCCTTACATAACCTCCTGTACAACTCCTATGTTAAACTAAATTTAACCTTCTCACTTTTTAATTAATTATCTACAATAAATTATGTGGCAAAACTAGTATTAGTAAATAATATACAGATTTGGGCTGCTTAACCTCAACAAAATACTAGTTGGGAAGTACACCGTAATTTGGCAAACAAAGGGTGTTCCTTAAACCCATTATTTTAATTACATTTGTATGACACATAAATTTATATAACATCCCTAGAAACTCCCTTGACTTCAAATTATGTACAAATTGTTCAGAAAGTGAATGGGCAATTGGTCATGTAGTGCCCAATTAAACTGTGTATATTACACCACCCTTTCTATAAATCTATACCAATTGTTCACAGCACTTTCTATGATCAACCAAGTTATCTTCAATATAAACACATAAATGACACTAAAAATAGTCCCAAAATTCCATCTTCATAACATGATATAATTGAACTCTAAGGATTCCCATCAATGATCTATAATTTGTTTAAAAACACATGTAGAAATCTTTAATATTGTATGTAAGAATTGAAAAATGGGCAGTATCCGTACCTTAATTTTTATAATTTACACTCCAACATAAATTATACAATAATTTGGAATTTTCCTCATGCTTGAATATCTTTAAAGGAAAAAATCATTATGAAACTCAAAAAGAGTAAAAGACTACCTTGTAATCGAATATTCCTTGGGTTGGTTTGGAGACATATGTAACCATTACCGTAAAAAGATTAATAATGCTACATGTATGAATTATTTTACTTACCTTTCCTAGAGAAAAATATGGTGCAACAAAGAACCCTAGAGAAGAAAATAAGGTAGCTCTTTGCTATCCTAGAGAAAACTAGAGAGAACATACGAAATATGATTTTTTTGTGACTTAGAAATGATTGAAATGAAAAATAAATTGGACTTATAAAGGTCCTATTTTTTATGCCTAGTTTGTGAATTTTGGACAACAAATTAGTCGAATTGGTCCAAGTAGCTGATGTATTTACATAAGGAGTTTGAGCTTCTCAAATGGTCAAATTAGGTGATTTGCATACTTGCTTAATTCTTTGATGGACTTAAATAAGTTGGTACTTTGCAGATTTGATTAATGGTCCCTTTCTCTATTTATTTTTCTATTATTGAGCTTAGGCCCAAAATGTTTAGATTAATATAGGACAAGATCTTATCCATAGCATTGGCTCCAACTACTTAGTCCATATAGCTCAAATAAGTGGATCACCTACTATCTTAATAAGTCAAGCAAGCACCTCAATATTATATTACATTTATGGATCTAAACCCCTTCATTTTAACATAAAAATTACATACACTCGGTCTCTTTAAAGAAAATATCGCCTTATTATAAAACCTTCATCGATGTTAACATGATCATGCGACATTGAAATGTTCAAACATTTTCCTTTAAACCTAAGTAAACTGATTTTACCATTACTACTCATATAAGAAATTAAGACTATTATCTATAGCAAAAGACTAGGCGAATTTCTATATATGATTAACTAACATATGTATAATATGGGGTTTTACAAAAATACTCCCTTGCTTTTTCTAGGATCCTCCAAACTCCTTACTTTCTTTTTTCTTGTGCTCAAATAATAGGTTGACCAGTGATGAATTAATTACTGATTAGTCCTCCTCCTTAGATCTGCCTCAATACTCGACACAACTATCTTAGGTGGTAGAGCGGCAAATGATTATGGTGTGAGGTCTTTAATATTTGTAAACTATGAAACCAACTCTTGATTTAACTTTTTTATCTTAGGAGCCCTAAACACACTCAAGCTATCATTTATCCAAGTCTCAAAAGAATCCAAGCAATTATTTAGGTCCCTAATAATACTCTGTCGCTTTTGTGTAACCCAAGGCTTTATATACTTTAATAATATATGTACAAATTCAACATTTTAGGTCTAATTGTTCTTTGTATATCAATTAATTGATTCATATACTATAAAAACTCCTAGGAATCCATAACATATTCGCTGGTGAGTAGGTGAGGGATGGATGTCTAGCATAGTAGTCTGTGAAAATTGCGCTAATGCAGGCTAGAAAGTAGAGAATATTGTGGAAATATTATCCATAACAGTGTTGTTCCTTAAGGCCTAACCTGTTAATAAATAGTCAAACCTTGTGTATTGAAAAATTAGAGAATTTAAATATCAATACATGTACTTTGGTACAATTCCTCACTTAATAATTTTCCCCAACTGCAATCTTCACCATAGAAACCAAATTGGATGTGTTTCGATTAAGATCAATATAAGAATTAGAAAACTACAACAAAGTGGTCAACCTCTAGTAACTTTAGAACTCAAGTCTCCAAACATAATCGAGTAACCATTCATGGTAATGGTAAACTCATTGTGTCATCCACAACTCTATCCCCGATCTCTTGTGCAATTAATTTAGAAATAGTTATCTTTTTCCCTTAAATAATGTTGGTATCCAAAGTAGCTTGACCTAGAGTTACTACATTATCACTGTAAATGGGTGCCAATTAGTTGCACACCAATGACCACCAAGACATAGTGATAACACACAATGAAAATTTCTCAATTTATGACTCACCACTAGCTATACAATTAATTATTGCCAACTATATAGAAGTTATATAGATCATCCATCTTTAAAGAACCATTATATCTTTTGTAGTAATTCATTTTTCTTTCACCTTTTTCATTACCTCTACCCTATAATCGAACTCTACCATATTGGTCGGAGGCTTAAAATTTTAACCGCAAAGAAAGCAATAAAGGGTGCACACGAAAAATATCCGCCTATATACCTAATATAAAAAAGGAAGGTAGTGATGGTAAACCTTTCTTTAACAAACCATACAGAGCCTATAACTTGAATGTTGCTTAATCATGAATTTCGTTAAGTCATGTCTTTTTTTTATTCATAAATAGGTACTAATAATATTCCCAATGTTATAAACAAGGTCAATAAAATTATCTAAAGAGTGGGTTTCTGTAACATCCCATAAAATTTCTACCTTAATTCAGTCCTTTAAGCTTGGTAAGAGGTCCCAAACATACAAAATTCTACCTACATATTCAAACTTAGTTTATTTTTAACCTTCAAAATTTGGAAATCTCATTTCATGACCTTAATGTCCTTTAAATTTCTATGTTTTACTTAATTCATGATCAGGATGGTCAATAGCGGATAAGTTTCAAATTTTTCAGACTTCTCTTGAAGCTCATTTAGAATCCCAAAATAGTGAACCAACGCGATCTTGGCGCACCGCATTGCCTATCCAATTGAGTAATATTTACCCAGCTACCATCATCAAATTCCAGTGAGTCGGTGCGATCTTGGTGCGATGTGTTGATGCCATCGATGCGCCACATCGACCTGTGTGTCTGTAACCTAGTTTTAGTCATTAAAAGACTGCATTCTTGGGGGTATTTATGTATTTTTCCCCCAACCCTCATCCCTCAAAATACAAAATTTAATACACTAGAAAGCAAATAAACTTATTCTTTCTCAATTTCTCTCAAGAACAAGCCTTAGGATTTTTAAAATTCAAATCAAGAACTAAAGATTCCACAGTTAATTTCCAGAAATTCTTAAACAAGGTATGGTAAGTGTTAATCCAAGGGTCCCTTCCACCCTTGGAGTTCAAGAAACTTATTTTAAAAACATGAATTGTGATTTTCATATTATGGGTTTGAATGTAATCATGTTGATGCTGTGGTATGCGTTTCAAGTTGAAATCTTTAAGTATTTCTTGATATTATGATAGCATGTAAGTTAAATTTTTATTCTCTTATATTGAAACCCTTGAATTATGAAGTCATGATGTATTAGCATTGTTGTTCATGCCCAAGTATAAAGCTATACCTACCATGTGTTTGATAAAATGCTAAATTGAGACTGGTGTTTTTGTGATCCTTTGGTGGTCTAAACGATTAACTTATACTATACCCACATGTTCGCAATATCTTCCATGTTAAAGCTATACCTTGTATTTGTATGATGGAATACTCATGAGATTGGTTTAACGAAATTATGATGTGGTAATATGCATTCTTATTCATGTGCAAGTTCATGACTTTCAAGTGATTTATTAAATTTCTCATAGATTGTATTGTGAGTTGTTGACTATTGTCAAGTGTTTAAGTATTGTCATGTTTAATTATTTTTAGGCTATTGAGTTCTGGGGGTATTTAATACCCAACAATTTAGCTGTGTACCTAGAGCCAGTGTCAGTTATAGAATATTGTCAATCATACAAGAATCAGTAGTACTCTAGTTCAGTTATAAAACATAAGAAAAACTCAGTAAAATCAGTATCAATCCTATCCAATTAAGTATTCAATTCTGTCCACAATAATCTTAGACACCTAATAGAACTCAGTATTATTCCATTGGTAAATGAAACTCTTTCCCATTAAGTATTCAATTCTGTCCACAGTAATCTTAGACACCTAATATAACTCAGTAGTATTCCATTGGTAAATGAAACTTAGTAAACTCAGTTCAGTTCAGTTAATCACTACAATCAGTAACAGATTAGTCCAGCCTAGTATGAAATAGAAAATTAGTCCACTGTCTATTTAGTTAGGAGTTGGATTCAGTACCTAATGAACCCAGGGATGGGGGCTCACCCACAAAAAGAGGGTGTTATCCTTAGAAGCAATCCTTGTATTCCAAAAAACATAGCCAATGTAGGTTGAGATATAACCCTACGAATCTAGAATAAATATATCCCATACGAGTTCTCCTACTAGCGAGGGGTTGACAGAAGTGCTCTATGTTAGAGAGGGTTAACTCACATCTTGTCTTTACTTGTGGAATAGTACTAAAACCCTTCTAACTGGATTTATAGATTGGACCCCAAATAGTTCAGAAAAGGGCATGTCGGTTAAATGATTACCTCACACAGTCTCAGTCTCAGTCATCAATAAAGAACTCAGATAGTTCTATAGATTTTAGGGCTATCAAATAAAGTCACTCAGTTAAGTACGGAGCTTAGCTATCTCCATAAAAAATAGACCTGTCAAACAAAGTCACTTAATAAACAGTACAACAGTTATCAGTAATCTATGTTATCAGTGAAATTAGTATTCAGAATCTTATCACTTCAGGTATAGTTATGTAATCATGTATGTATTCTCTTGGTGTCATGTTCATTTTATTAAGACAATTATAGTTTAGTCCACAGTTATCACAGCCTACTAAAAAAACACGTTAGTATTCCGTCAGTCAACAGAACTCAATAAATTTAGTTCAGTTCAGTTAATCAGTACAATAAGTAATAGATTAGTCCAGCCTAGTATGAACTAGGAAATCAGTCCAGTATCTATTCAGTTGGGAGTAGGATTTAGCACGGAGTAAACCCAAGTATAGGGGATCACCTGCCAGTAGAGGGTATGATCCTTAGAAGTAATCCTTGCATTACAGAACTACATACCCAGTGTAGGTTGAGATATATCCCTATGAGTCTAGTGTTAATACATCTCATTCGAGTTCTTCTACCAGTAAGGTGTTGACGGAAGAGCTCCCTGTTTGAGAGAGTTAATTCATAGCTTGTTTTTACCTATAGAATGGTATTGACACCCTTCCAACTGAGGGTATAGGTTTGATCCCAAACTATTCAGAAAGAGGCATATTGATTAGATGATTACCTCCTATAGTATCAGTCTAAATCGTTAGTAAGGAACTCTGATAGTTCTATAGATTTTAGGACTATCAGATGAAGTCACTAAGTTTAGTATGGAACTCAGATCATTCCATCAAAAATAGGATTGTCAGACATAGTCACTCACTAAATAGTATATCAATTATCAGTTATATCAGTTATTATTTATCCATCTTATCAGTAAACTCAGTATTCAGAATCTTTCTTACTTCAGCTAGAGTTATGTATTTATGTATGTATTCTCACACTATCATGTGCATGTTATTCAATCAATTATAGTTCATTCATTTGAACCCTTGCATTATTCTTTACCTTACTTTGCATACTAGCACATTTACATATACTGACGTATACTTTTCTTTTGTGGCAAGGTGTTTTCTATAATAGGTTCAGATGTATGGGCTCCAAACCACCCTTAGCAGATCAGACTTTCAGCTGACAAAGTAGTGGTGAGTCCTCATATTTTGAGGATATATTTATTCATTCTGCATCTCAATTTATTTTTAGTAGTTAGAGTTAATTGGGGGCTTGTCCCATTAACTACATAGTGTAGGTAGTTTTAGAGGCTTTTTAGACTAGTGTTTAGATAGTATTTAGTATTTCAGATTTAGATATTTTATCAGATTTTATCATTTCTCTTTATTAGTGTAATAGTTTTGAACCTTATGGCATTTCAGCCCATTATTCTGCATTATATAGTATTATTACTCAGTTATTACAGCAGGTACCATTCATGGGTAGCTTATGGTCCTTTGGGATTATGAGCATCATGTAGCATCCGAGGTACCAAACTCGCAGCGTTACAAACTTGGTATTAGAGCCTAAGGTTCAATAAAGTCCTAGGAAGTCTGAAAGTTAAATCTAGTAGAGTCTTGTGCATGGGTGTGTAGTGCACCATACTTATGTGCAGGAGGATATGAGATGTTATAGGAACAGTTTCCATTCTTCAGTATTCATGTCGTGCGAGTGAGCATAAATTCTAGTTAAACTCTTATTCTAATCTGCTTCTTTCTTTTGGTTACAGAATATGCCTCCCAAAAGGACTAATATATGAAGAACTGAAAACCAGTCAGCGTACAAGCCCGTTCAGGTAGATCCCCTAACGAGCGCGTCTCTCATACATAATTTAGAACTACATTCACTATTCTAGTCAATTCAGTAGTAGCCCAGAATGAACGGATAACTGCTATTTCCGCCAACCCAGTGGCCAATATTGCTGCAGTCAGTATTTAGGACTTCACCCAAATGAATCCTCCTTTATTCTTAGGATCTAAGTCAAAAAAGGATCCACAGGAGTTTCTCGATCAGGTTTAGAAATTCACAGATATCATGGGAGTGACTTTTAGTCTACAAGATGTAGCCTATACGTGGTTTAAGTAGTGAAAGGTAGACAGGGGTGTAGATGTAGAGTCCATAGAATGGGATGAGTTTGCTACGACCTTATTAGATAGATTCTTTCCCTTAGAGCTAAAAAAGCGAAGGAGTTAGAGTTTATCAATCTCAGGCAAGGCAGTATAACTGTGAAAGAGTATTTCCTCAAGTTTACTTAATTAACCAGTTATGCTCCCCATGTAGTGGCAGATAATAGATTTAGAATGAGCAAGTTTATGTCTGGGGTATCGGGTAGAGTGGTTAAGGAGTGAAGGACTACGATGTTAATTAAGGAGATGAACATATCTAGGCCAATGGTCCATGCTCAATTGATTGAGGAGCAAAAGGTTAAGAAGAAGGAGAGAGAAAATAAGAAAGTTAGAATAGGTAGTTTCAACTTCACTCATCCAAAGTCAGAGAGCGGGAATTTTTATTAGTTCCACCTAAAATATGTAGCCCAAGTTCCATATTTAGCTAGTGCACCAGTACCAAAGTTCGAGAATGACAGTCAGAATGGGGTGCCAGGCTCTAAAACCAAGAGTAATGTAAGCGGTGTTTGAACTTATCCATTTTGCAAAGAATGTGGTAAGAATCATAGGAGTATATGTAGAGCCGATAGTGATAGATGTTTTTTGATATTGTGATTTAGGTCACAGAGTTCGATATTATCCTAAGCTTATCCCACAAAGTCAGCACAATCGTCATTCAGCTCTGTTCGGTCTCCCGAATTAGCAGGGTGCCACTTCCAGTACCGCTAGTGGGCACTGCCCAAATAGGCTTTATGCAATTTAGTCTAGGCAATATTGGGAAATTTCTCTTGATACGGTTAATGGTATATTATAAACCTCCCATTTTACATGTTTATGCCTCATATAATTTAGGAGCTTCTTTATCTTTTGTAACTATTTGCATAACTGTTAACTTTAGAGTCAAACCAAATATCAACAAAACCTTTCACAGTATCCACCCCAATGGGTCATTCTATCGTAGATTGATGGTATACAGGAACTGTTTCATAATGATATCTCAAGAATTCAGGTTTTCAATACGTGTAGAAAAGTAAGGGATGGGAATGATGCCCAACCTTTCTTTACCTTAGTAAATCTTGTATTTTTGTCATCATGATACATACGCATACTTTATGTCTCATCTCTATGAAAACAACTTATATTCACGCACTTTTCATAGAATTACGTGCGCTTACAGTTCATAGTATGAGGAGTTCTAGTTCACTAAGAAGAATGAATCATGTTCCATGAGTATATAAAACTCCAAAATTAGGTCATGTATCTCATTACTATTACTCTCATGCCTTACAGTCTATTTATCCCCCGTTACCATCTCGATTATAGTCATTGTTATTGTCTCAGCATAATGACAGTTATAGTCTTAGTCCAGTAATTAGTTTAGTAATTTAGATTCAGTGTTGCTTGACCATAGCATAGAGATATCAGTTATTTAGCTATCAGATTCCAATATTTTAGTTTACAGACTATTTTAAAATTATGTTAGATGCTTCATCTTGCATTCTCAGATAATACAATTAAAATGCATTCATGCTTAGTTATCTTAGGTTGCTTAGTTAGTCCTTACCTCATATGCATAGTACTCTATGGTTGTATTTCAGTTATTCAGGCTAAGTAAAGTTCTGTCTTGCAAACCCATTAATTCAGTAATCCGTCATTCATTTAACCAGATTAGTTAGTATCCTTATGCATTCATGCTCTGCACTTATGCAAATATTTTCAGTAGTCTCATGTGAAGGGTTGTACTAAGGTGGAAAGTATAGTTGAAAGGATATTCAAGGGATATCTCTAAGCTCAAAAATTTTAGTTGTAGTGGATAAGCCTTAGCCACTCCATCTTAGATAATATTTTCTAGGCCATGACTCATATTACAAAATTTATTCAGACTATGACAAGTTTTTCTTACCCCATAAAGCGACGAGAACTCTCTAGAAAGAGTGATAGAGAAAGGCCCCAATCGAGTACAAGTTTTCAGCATAAGTTTTTCTATAGATCCCGTGATTCATTTTAGCAGTTAGATGAACAAGTTCGTATGGTTTCCAATCTTTACATTTATTCATTCTATCTGAAGTCTCATGAACATAAATATTCTAATATGGGGCAACCAGGTAGTGTGTATTAATCCCATTCCATGTATCATTTCTTAGTTTTAGACCCCAGATATCATATCTAGTCACGACTCAGTTCGTAGGTGCCCTGTGCATCATCCTAGTTTTCCTCAGTATCTCAACCATGTCAGTATTCTTCAAGGGACAAAATATCCCAAGGGGGAGATGTTCTATAACCCATGAGCTATCATATCCTAAATCCTTCATCTTCTTTTCATATAATGAATCAAGTTTGGAATGGTGGGTACTCATAGGTTTACCCTCAAGTTCTAATCTCAGTCGTGAGCTATGTATTTAGGGGCTCAGTTTAGTGCCTAATATTCATTCCATATATGATACTTCAGACTCAGTAATATCCCTAAGTCCCTCTAGTAAAAGTTATTTGGTGGAATCAATTCATTGAGGGAGCTACTTAGGAAGCAGAAGAAGACATGCAGACCAAATATTCTCACCTCTTCTACGCTAATCTAGGCTCAAGCCAAGGTAATGGCTTTTACTAAGTTTATTCAATGTCATACTCAAATTTTCATTACAAACTTGGTATCATTTACTATTGTGTACTCAGTCATACGTTTATGAGTCAGTTATGACATGTATTCATGCATCAGATATGCATGAACAGTTGAGAAACGAAGATTATCAGTACTTCCAGTCATCCATTCATGAATCAGCTTAGTCATATACCCATGCATTAGATATGAATATTTAGTATGAGATTCAACCTAGTTGGGTTTTATATTTTACAGTGACCGCTTACTCTCTCATAAGAGAGGTGTAATTTGGGCGTATCAAATTTTGTTTTCACTGTCAGGGAATTCGGTTGTCAATTAAGTTTATGTTAGTTAATTGACCTTTGGTCAAGTTTCAAATATTTTCTTTTGTTGTTTTTGTTCTACATGGGGTAGTTATTTTGTATTATAAGTACACATAGATTGGGTGCACTATTATTACTAATACATCTGAAACTGCAGTTAATTGGTAGAATGGCAAACCCCCAAGATGCTGAAAGACTAGCCGCTCTGGCTAGATCTCAACTTAATCAGCAGAATGAGCAAATAGGCGCATCATCCTAATCCTAATCATAATGATTTAGGGGATAATGATTATTTATATCTTATTAACCCAACACTTGCAGGGAATGTGGCTTCACCAGTGAATTGGAATGTAAATAGGAATCATCCCTTTACGGCGAGGCAAGATCGACAACTAGTATAGTTTGGTCTGAAGGATAATGAAGATGGAATAGATGGAGTAGGTGCAACTGGAGCTATCATTCCTCTACCTCTAGTATATGGAACTAAATTTAACATTACCAGTATAATGATTCAACTCCTTCATCTTAAGGACTTGTGTGGTGGTCTTCCCGGAGATGATCCAAATATGCACCTGGTGAAATTTTTCACCACTTGCAAGTCTTTTAATAACCTAAGAGTTTGTTAAATACTATCTACCTACGTTTATTTCTATTTTCTCTATCTGGGGAGGTAAAATTGTAGCATAATGGGCTGAATCCTGACTCTATCACCAACTGGAGGTAGTCGAAAGAGGATTTACTTGAAAGGTTCTTTCCACCTTCTAGGAGGGTACAATTAAGGGATGAAATCAGTAACTTCTAATAACTTTCCATTGAAGCTCATCATTAGACTTGGGAGAGGTTTAAAAAGAAGCTGATGCAATTCCCAAACCATAACATGATGGATATTCATTTGATGGAGACTCTTGATTGGTCTTCAAACTATATTATGAAGTCATTCATGGATAATATTGCAGGAGGGTCATTTGTTGACCTTACTTTTCTAGAGGATTTGGAGATTCTTGATCAAATGACCTAACAGAGTAGAGCTTGGCATAATAGGGATTTTGTGATAGCAAGCCCTTCTGTGTCTAGTTGTATGACTGCAAATCAATGCAAGGAGGAAGAATGTGACCAAGACATGGCATACTTAAAGACAAGGAAGGCAAGGAAGGATTGGCTGACTAAGAATCTATTGTCTTGAAAAATAGAGAAGGTCAAAGATATTGCATCCCAGGGAAGAGATGACTCTGGTTTGGAAGAAGAGGCAAACTATCTAAACAAGCATGTTTGCTTCCGAGGCAGTAGCCAAGGGATTCAAGGTCGGAACTACTTCGACAAAGCTGGTTACAAGGAAAGAGATCAAGAGAGATGGAAGAGTAAGAATGATAGGAATGGATAATATGTACCTCCTGGAAATAGAGATAATGTTGTAACTAGTTTAGGCAAGATGTCCATGGAGGACATGATGGAGAAGTATTAAAAGGAGTTGAACTACCAACTTTCAGGTAACTACTATAAAGAGTAATTTATCTTCCATGTGTTAATTGGTAAACTAACACTCTACTTCTATCAAAAAGTTGGAACAATAAATGAGCCAACTCTAAGTAGAATGAATCGTAGAAAAAGCGAAACTTTGCCAAGTGATCCATTTAGAACCCTCAAAATGATAGATCTTTCATGGCAATCACCACATAGAGTGGTAAGGTATTAAAAGGCCCTTCTGTAGGAAAATCTTTTATTGAAGAGGTGATCAAAGAAGATGTCGAGCTTGAATAAAGTAATCCTGTGGAGTCTTAGAAGCAAGATAACATTAATGTTCCTTCTAATCATCAGTTGGTTGATCGATTCGAAAAAGGGAAAGACAAGGAAAAGGAAACCGTGGTGACTTTTCTACCAAAACCACCACCTCTCTTTCCTCATAGATTGAAGAACAAGGCTAAAATGAAAATTTAGCAAATTTATGGCCATGCTTAAGCAGTTGACAATAAATTTAACATTGGTTGAGGCATTGGAACAAATGCCCGGGTATGCAATGTTAATGAAAGACCTTGTAATAAAGAAGTGGATGGTTATTTATGAGCTGGTGAATAATCTCCATCACTATGGTGCTATCTCCACAAGGTCTTTGGTGCACAAGAAGGCTGAACTGGGAGAATTTATTATCCTGAGAAAGATTGGGTCTATTGATTTTTCAAACTCTCTCTGTGATTTGGTAGCTAGTATAAACTTTATGCCGCTTGTTGTTTATAAGAAATTAGGTTTGGGGGATCCGACTCTTACAAACATAAGGCTAGTTATGGCGGATAGATCACTGAAGTAACCCATGGGGATTCTATATGTCATATTATAAAGGTGGCCAATTCCATATTTCCAGCAGATTTTGTCATACTCGATTGCAAGGTAGATTTTGAGGTGCCTATATTCTTGGGTCGACCTTTCCTCATAACCAATAGTGTACTTATTGATTTAAGGGCAAATAAGCTACTATTCAGGTTGAATGATGAGGTAGTTTAATTCGACGTATGGCAGTCCATGAAACAACATAAAGATATAAGTGTATTCTCTATTATGGATGTCTATTATGATAAAGAGCAGGAAGTGCCACTAGAAAAAAAATTGTTGTGGAGACTTTAGCCAATGTATTGATGAATTTTGATCATAATGTTGTCGAAGATTATAAGGAAATCATCATATGGCTAGACATAGAGGTGGTGTACCCTATTTTAGACAGTAAGTGGGTGAGTCCCATTCAGTGTGTGCCAAAAAATAGGGCATGACATTTGTGGATAATGAGAAAAATAATTTGATCCCACTTACGCCTATTACTGGGTGGAGGGTGTGTATGGATTATAGAAAACTCAACTTGTGGACACTAAAGGACCACTTCCTAATTCCTTTCATAGATCAGATGCTTGATCGGCTGGCGGGAAGGGGTTTGTACTATTTCTTAGAAAGGTACTCGAGTTACAACTAGATTTTTATTGATCTTAAAGATCAAGAAAAGACAACATTCACGTGCCCACATTGTACGTTTGCTTTTAAGTGGATGCCTTTTGGTTTAGGTAATGCACCCATCACTTTTTAGCAGTGCATGATGTTTATTTTTTTGGTATGGTTGAAGACACCTTGGAGGTGTTTATGGATAACTTCTCGGTGGTCGGTGATTCTATTGAGCTCTGATTGCTAAATCTTAGTCAAGCGTTGCAACAGTGTGAAAAGTTCAACCTTGTTCTTAACTAGGAAAAATGCCACTTCATGGTGAAGGAGGGCTTTGTTCTTTGTCACAAAATTTCTACTGATGGCATTGAGGTAAAGAAGGTAAAGGTTGAAGTGATTGAGTAACTATCTCCCCCTATCTCAAACAAAGGGATACGTAGCTTTTTTGGTCGTGCAGGTTTCTACAAAAGATTCATAAAAAACTTCTCAAAGATCTCAAACCCATTTTACAAACATTCAAAGAAGTAGGCTAAGTTTACTTTTGATGATGACTGTTGTAAGGCTTTTGAATTCCTTAAGATGAAATTAGTGGAGGCTCCAATTATTGTTGCTCCTGATTGGACTAAGCCGTTTGAAATCATGTGTGATGCCAGTGGTGTAGCACTTGGAGCTGTTCTTGGAGAAAATTAAGAGAAGTTCTTCCATCTGATATATTATGTAAGCAAGACCTTAAATAGGGCTCAAAAGAATTTTACTATTACTGAGCAGGAACTTCTAGTAGTTGTGTATGCTTTTGAGAAGTTTTAGCCATATTTGTTAGGTACCAAGGTTGTACTCCACACTGATCACACATACTTAAGATATTTAATGGCAAAAAAGAATGCAAAACTAAGGTTAATTTGAAGGATGCTACTGCTTTAAGATTTTGACTTTGAATTGAAACATAGGAAGGGTTGCGAAAACCATGTTGTGGATAATCTTTCAAGGTTAGAAGGTGAGCAAGCAGTTAGAGATGAAATTGAGATTTATGATACATTTCCATATGAGGAAATCTTGGTTGTTGTTATTGAGAAAATGCCTTGGTACACTGATTTCGCAAACTATATGGTGAGTGAGTTATTTCCAGAAAATATTTCTTTCTATTAGAGAGAGAAATTTCTTCATGATGGGACACATTATTTCTGGGATGAGCTATATCTATTTCGGTGATGTGCTAACATTATCATAAGAATATGTGTTCCAGAAGTAAAGATTCTGAGTATATTGGAAACATGTCATGCTTCCCCAATTGGAGGTTACCATGTCGGTGACCATACTACTAGAAAGGTGCTACAAAGTAGCTAATATGGGCCAACTTTGTTCAAAGATGCTTATGAATTCGTGAAGGGATATGACTAATGTTAGAGGCAGTGGTCAAACTTTAACTGCCATGAGATATCATTAACAAAGATGATAGAGGTAGAATTATTCTTTGTCTGGGGCATTAACTTTATGGGGCCATTCGTTACATTCTAGTTTCTGTTGATTATGTATCAAAATTGGTTGAAGCCATTGCTTTGGCTGACAACAAAGGGAAAAGAGTAGTTTCCTTCTTCAAACAAAACTTTTTCTCTCAATTTAGGGTGCCATGAAACATTATATGCGATGGTGGATATCACTTTTGCAACCGTATGTTTTGAGTTGCCTCAGCAATGTATGGTGTTAAGTAACACAAAGTAGCGACTCCCTACCACCTACAAACTAGTGGGCAAGTAGAGAATTCGAATAGAGAGATCAAAGTCATACTTGCTAAAACTATGAATGCTAGCAGACAAGACTGGTCTAGGAAGCTTGATGAAGCCTTATGGGCATTCAGAACAGCTTACAAGACACCAATCGACATTTCACCGTACTATTTTGTTTATTGAAAGGTATGCCATTTACCAATTGAATTAGAGCATAAGGCACTGTGGTTACTTATGAGTCTAAATTTGAATCTGGAATGAGGAAGTGCCGTTGATATTGGGATATCTTAATAAGATGGATGAGTTCTATCTCGGTGCATATGTAAGAGCTGATCTTTATAAGGAGAAGATGAAGAAGTACCATAACCAAAAGATTGCAAAGCATTACTTTCCGAAAGGTAATTGGGTGCTTCTCTTCACGTCTAGACTTAAGAGTGGTTTAACTTGCAAACAAAGATAGAAGTTTCTTCAAAGTGAACGGGCGATGATTGAAGTTGTATATTGGTCCAATGGTCTCGATAAAGTGCATAGCCACTATCTATCTTGATGAAGTCTGAGTAATTGAGATGATTGCGTCGTACCGTGATATTAAATTAGGCGCTAGTAGGAGGCAACCTATAAGAGTTTTTGTAATCCTAGCTAAAGTTCTTTTATTGGTTTCTTTTTGTGCAATCTGATGTGTTTATTAAGTGTGCAGGAATGAATAACATAAAAGAAAAGAGTTTCATAGTATTTAGGAGGTTGATAAAGATAGTGATAAACCCTCAAGATCTGGACAAACCACCGCTAAGACCATCAAAGCCATGCCGAAAAGTTTAATATACTAGATAAGGCTAGACGCTCTAGTTGGTGGACCAAAAAAAACGTAGTGGACCATCACTTCTTCGGTTAAACTGAGGCTGAATATTTAAGTTTCTGGAAGGGGATGATGGACAACTTGACGGAACGTTGGTGTGACCATCATAAAAAGAACTAGAAGGTATGTCTCTTGTATGACCTGACGGTTAACCTGGCGGATCATCACAAAGATGACGGACTATCGGGTTAACTGTCAACTTAACCCTAGTCATGGGTCAGTTTGGTTTAAGAAAGATGCCTATTTAAATGACATGTGCTTCACCCAAAAGATTTAACGGAGATAAAATAGGGCGGTTACATATGTTGTAACCTCTTCAAATTCTATAACTGTCTAACTCCCTTTGGATTCATAACATTTGAAGGTAGTTCCTCCCTTTAGGAGTCTCTAACTTCTTTCTTCTCCTCTATTTAATCAAGTTTCTTAACTTATTTTCTCGTCATCACAACAACAGAAGAAATTACAGGTTAAAGTGTTAAGTAGTTTTTCTTTTTGAAGTGCAAGCAACTAGAGTGAAACTTTTGCATCATCAAGGTATGATTTTAACTTATTTTCTTGCTTCTCCAAAGTGCAGAATATAATTAAAACAGTTGAGGTATATAAAATTTCATCTTGTTTCCATCGGTGGTTTAAATTTTGATATTCTAAGTTCTGAACTTTGCTATACGTTGTTTGGATGAAGTCTTAGTAACCCACGCATTTAGAGTATAAAAATATGAGCATAAACATGAAAATATTGGCGTTTCTATCGTAAAAATCAAAACAGGTATACCAATTATACAACAAAAAGCTAAAAGAGAAGTCTAAAATGGAAAAAGGGTACCGATAGTCACCTTAGCGGACCATCAAATCTGAAATTATTCGTCAATTTGATCGTTACAAGTACCCAAAAGATGTTTCTCACTAGATAAGCCACGAATGAAAACTTGGTAAACCATCAGTAACCTAAAAAACCGACAGTTAGACTGCCGAAAGTCCTTGAAAGTCCGAGCTCATAGGATATGGCTAGACGGCCCAACTAGCGGACTGTTGCATCATTGACGGCCCATCAGTTTTACCGTCAAGCCAATTTTTGTTTTAGTTTTTGAAGATTTTTTTTTTTGTAATTGATTCCGTACTTCTTTTTTAGGAACCGTGGCATAAAAACTCCCCTTGAATAGAGGCGGTGGTCTGGCAAGAGGATGAGGCAAAACTTCTACGAGGAAAGAGGCACCACCCTTCAATATTTGCCAAAGGGATCAGACACTTCCAACAGTCTCCCAGTCTGAAGAGGAGAGTGATACCATCAGTAAAACTAGCTTGATCCTTGACAGAGAAAAGGTGGTCACATCTCGCCTCATCCCAGTTGAGGCTGAAACTGTGGCTAATAATGTTGAGGGACAGACTGAAGCAGCCAATCTTGAGACTGAGACTAAGGATGCTAACTTGATTCGACATAAGGATACTCAAATCAGAGAGACCATCAGATGGAAAATTTATGGAGTAATAGATAAATTTTATGATGGGTTACCACCAGCTGCAAGTAGGCTTGTCAAAAGGGAATTTTCTGAGGAGTATTAGATTATAATGACTGAGCTATATAATTATCCAGATTTAGAGAGTTATTTTAATGAGTACGAATTAGAATGGATAAGCAAGCCCCCTAGATCATATCTGCCAAATCTGGTAAGGAAATTCTTTGCTAACTATTTTGTACTGGCAAGAAAGGATGTTCTAAAGGGCTCAAAGATTTTTGATTTGCGGAACAGGGAGTCAATGCCAGTCTAAGTAGTCACCATTGAAATATCAGCCCAAACCATCAACAGGATGTTATTTGGGCCCTATTATAAAGCCCCATTTTCTATTCCTGAACTTTAATATCGATTACTAATGCATCTAGCCAAAGGGGCTAGTTGGGTGGAGTGTTCACTGATGATGGAAATCCTTCCTGGGATACAAACCCACGTGAACAAATAGTGAAGTCATCTCTTAGCTTTCGGGCTAAATTATGATTGGATGTGGTTCAGTTGTGACTTATGCCAATGAGAGATGATGTTAATCTGGATATTCAGCAGGCAATACTTATTTGCTAGTTTGCTGGCAGGACTGAAGATTATTTTTGTCAGATTATCGTCGATGAGTTATTTCTGAGAGTACATAAGGTGGCAAGCGCTCTACCATTTCCTTGCTTACTCACTGAATTATGTAGGCAGGCAAGAGTGCCTCTAATTCATATAGTGCATAATTCAGTTCATGCACCACATTGGCAAGACATTGAGAAGTCAAAGGATGACTCAAAATTCGAAATGAGAGTCACCAAACCACCAGCCTACCAAACTCAGTCAGCACCAGCCCAAGATACTTGAGAGATTTGAACAGGTATGCCATTGCTGATTACCACTTATGTACCTCCTGATTATGTGCTATCAAGTATATCTGTAGGTCAGAATCAGCACCACCAATGGTTGGGGCATAATTTGCAGAATATAGGTTGATGCAGGAAAAATTTGCCAAGTGTAACACCCCGATTCACTTAACCGAAATGTTACACGGTGCTCATGACCCCGAGGGACCACAAGATAACCCATGACTAATATTTGTACCTGTATACTACAAATCATGATATAATAATACGGAATACATGGAACTGGAAGGCCATAAGGTTCAACTAAATACAATCATGTGGGTGAAAATACCCAAAACAACTCAATCTGAACGTAAATCTAAACATAAATCTAAAAGCCTCTAAACTATCTGAATAAGGAGTTGAAGGAACATGTCTCCAACTAACTCAGTAAAACTAAACTGCAGAAATAAATAAATGAATCAAATCATATTGTCCTCAAATCAATGAGAACTCACTGTTCCTCTGCGATTGGAATGCTACCGCTACTGCTGGGCTGGAGCTCGTGTCTCAGAACCTATGGTGTAACATGAAAAGAAAGTGTCATAGCAAAAATGTGTCAGTACAACTGGAGTACTGAGTATACAACGAAGGTACGCTGAATATAAAGGGTTTTATGCATGAACAACACTGACTGTCTAATATGAACGTGGGAGTGCAAACACACATATATAGAAACTGGGACCGTGAATACGTGATAGCATGACCTATAAGCTAATACATGGTTTACTGATAACTGTCATGACTGATACTGAAACTGATAACATGGAAGACTGTATCTTACAGTCCTGTATATACTAAAATTTGAAGAACGCCCTGAGTTCTTTTACTGAGATTGATACTGAAACTGTGGGAAGTAGTGTTTAACCGACATGCCCCATGTATGCCATTATGGCTAAGCTGGGGTCTAATCTCTGCCCCAACTGGAGGAGTATCAATACCGTTCCACGGGTAAGGACAGCCTGTAAGTGACCCTTATTTGGTGGGTATTCAATAAGAATGGTGGGAACCCTAAACTGATGGGTTAAGCAACCTCATCAACCCTAATCTGATGGGTTAATAGGTCTCAACCTATGCTTTCTACATAGTTCTGGAACACAAGAATGACTACTAAGAATCACACCCTTAACTGGCGGGTAAGTTCCCACTCTTGGTTTTACTCGGTACTAACCTCTACTTCCATCTAGAGGGACTGGAAATGAATAACTGACTATACATAACTTAATCTTACTGAATTTCATTGACTGGCAGAATGTTACTAATATCTGACAACTGATTAAGATCATGAGGTTTTCCTAAGTCACATGATTGACTGAAGTCTATGGAATCATAGCTTACGTTCGGATATCGTGAAGCATGACATGGATTTAGGCACACAACTTTAGTTTTTAGGTACAAGTAGCCCCAGGACTCGATGGAAAGAAATTAACACACATGACTGAATTGATCATAAGAGTAGAGTCCATAATATATAATATCATAAGTAGGGATATCATACTATGCATCGTTATCAATAATGTATTGCATGGAAAGGATTTCATATCACATGGAAGTACTTGCACAATCTTAATATCATGTTCATTGCATAATCATATTGGCAACACATACCAATAGCATGGAAGTTCATGTAGATTGCATGGTTATCATACATCTTGTTCATAAGTAGGAATTTATAAGTAAACATAGCATAATCTTATAAGAATAGTTCATGAGTATTCCAACAACATTTACAAGGCACATTAACAACATATAAGTCATTAGAATGTAAGGGCATATCATGAATCCTTCACTTAGTCACAATTTAGCTATATTGCATGATTTCTAGTTCCTTAGGAATTTTTTCAAACACCTTACATGCGCATCTTAAACATAGGTGAAATCATAAAATTATACATCATGAACAACCAAATTTACATGTTTCCAACTCATATGATATTATGAATTCATAAAAACATATAAAGATTCCATCTTGGGAATCACCTAATATGAACAACATAATCATCAATACCCAACAACATAGAAATGATACTTTATAATGAAAAAGAGGGTTTTTGAGCTTTATGGATGAAAGAGATCCATAAATCAACACACTCATACCTTAGGAGGAAAGATTCTTGATGATTGACGGATGAATTTCCTTGAAATCAGATCTTCAAGCTTAGTTATGCAACCCTAGTTGTTTTTCCCTTTTAGTGCTCTTGGATGATGAGATTTGAGATGATAATAGGGTTGTAATATGATAAGAAGCTATATATTTCGTAGGGTTACGCTTAGGGACGTGTAAGGAGTATTTAAAGACTTAATTACCTTTAAAATAACTCAACACGGAGTGTTTTTGACACTTGGAATTGAGTTAGGCGGCGCCTAACCAATCGCTTATGCTTACTGTCTCTCACGAAAATAGGCATAACTTTTTGCTCGAGTATTGGATTAAGGCGAAATTGGTATCGTTGGAAATTTAATTTGATTCTATACAACTTGGTCAGTCTAAATCAGCCAAAATACCAAATTAACATCAAGTTATACTAGTTCAAAAATGACCCTTGCAAAATCAAACACTAAAACTTGACAGATTCAAAAACTCTTAGCTTGTATTCCTTAAATGACTCATATGAACATGCTTAATGGTTCATAAGCTATCCGATCACTAGGATATTCATTGTAAGTCATGTACTCAAGTATGAATCACATGATAGGAGATTTCACACATAGGACTACTTATTCACTTCCTAGCTTTGAAATATGCGGGGTAATACACCAAGTCTATGAAATTGGAAAAGAAATTCAAAAGGAAACTTGATACTTGGGCTGCAGAATTTATGCCTTTTGTGGATAGAGTAGTAGCTAAGGCAATCTGTCCTTTCCAAGACATTCAGATAAGGATAGATCACTTGGAGGAGAGAATCAACAAAAGGTTGAATTCACTGTCTATTCAAGACTTGGAAAGGTTCATGGTAGAGTTTTAAAAAGCATAGGCTGACATTAAAGAGTTGAAGAACAGGCAGCCATAGTAGCCCACTTTTTATCCAGTCTTAATAATGAGTGATAATGATGAATGAATTGTTGATCTGATGGGGAGACTCATGAAAGATTATGGAAAGCAATAAGTAGATGAAAATGCTGAAAGAAAAGCTGAAAAGGGAAAAAGAAGGAAAGGCATGACACCGGGGAAATAAGAGCAACATGATTTGAGGAAAGCCAATAGAAGATGAAGGAGAGATAAAGAGCGAGAAGAAGGAATTGGGTTGAAGAAAAAGCAGCTAGAGTGTCTAAAAGTTCCACCCCAGTTAGGGGACAAACTTCAGATCTAGTCTGGGATGTTATACCTCTGATTTCGGAGGGAGAGTTTTTGAGTACCCCCACCACCATGGGGGTCAATACTACACTAGGTGAGGACACTGAAACCTTACCACACTTCACAGATGCCTCAAATAAATAAGAGGTAATACAAGTTTTCCCACTCCTTTGTACTTTCAATTCATGCTTTAAGAAAAATGCATATATTTTTGTGGGCCTGGTGTACTCCTACCATGTGGGATTGTGTTTCCATATTATTTTTCTCCCATATACTATCTAGGAGAACCAACATATCTAAAATTATGTTTAAGTTTGCATTTTAAGTTCGTAGTTTCTTTTTTTTTCTAGGATTAATTTATGCATACATTTTTCCTTTCTTAAATCTAGTTCTGTTGTTAATGTTGGTCCATGAAATAAAACTGCCATTTTTGTTAGCACCTTGTTGTGAATATGGATGACGAATGATGTTTGTATTAGGCTATGACTATGTTCATATGATTTTTTACTTTTGTCATGTAGTATATGCTATCAACTGTTTGTTACCTATAGTCAGCATTAACTTGTAAAATTTGCATGACATGTGATGTAAATCTTAGGAATAGTAGAATGAGTATGACTTAGTTGCCTATGTGTGCGAGTATTTGTATTAGTTATTACTTAGTGTAGTACCTAGAACTTTCCTAGTTTAAAGGATGTTGTGTTATAGTTGATGAAATAAGAAATGATAGCAGGTCACCTTGTCATTTTAGTCCACTTAGCCAAAATAATTAACCCCATCAAAAAGAATTTTACACTTTTGAACCCTTCTTTGAGCCTATTTTAATTTTTTTCTTCATCACCAATCACTCTAGTTAACTTTCTTTATGTTGTTAACACTTAGATCTTGCCCTGGCCCAACAGCGGGCATTTTGAACTTAAATATAGGCAAAATACTAAGTTGAGGGAGGCTATTATTGAGCTGTTAGTTGTCTAAGTGAAAGTTAGTGTAGAGCATGGTTTAGAGCATCCAACTCTGGTCTACTCAAGAGACTGTGCGCCTTGACTGATTGCAACAACATAAAGCTGAGGGTGGCTGATGATTGTGTGTATTCTCATTACAAAAAAGGGGATATTATGGTAAAGTGTAAATGAAGGAGAAAAGGGTGAGCGAGCTAGTTCAAAAATGTCCTTGGTAGGTAGAAGTTGATGGCAAAGAGAGCTAAATCCCAGTGTTGAGTCACCTTTTCCCAAAATTTCTTCCTCACCTAGCACCGAAGCCTTATTCAAAGCCTAAGAAAGACGTACTTGACCTTGAAGAGTCAACTATAAGAGAGTATTGAATGATAAGGGAAACTCTATGGGTATGTGTACTATATTTGTAACTTTTTTAAAGAGTGTGAAAGTCCTGATTTGTACCCACAAAATATACTGAGTGTTGGATTTCCTTGACTGTAAGGTAAACCTGATTTACAGTTGATTCATCTGATCTCTGTAGATTCATGTATCCATATTTATGTATATGTGTTAATTTGTAATAATGCCAGTTATGGACTCTGATATGGTGATCCATATAATTAGGATGACAAGTGAATGGTTGTGTAAAAATTGGTTTAGTAAGTTGAATGCGTATCATTGTATTATCCATGGCTGTAATTTGGTGTTGAGTTGCTTAAGGACAAGTAATTATCTTAATTTGAGGGTGTTGATGTTTCGTCTTTTGATGAAACATTTTGCATTTTTTTCTTGGGAAAATTATGTGCTTTCAAGCACCTAAAGTTGTATTTAATAGTGGGTTTGAGTGTTTTCAAATAAAGGAGTTAGGCACAGAAGAAACCTAGAAATTTGGCATAAAAGGGTTCTGACGGGCAAATTGGTGAACCATCAGACATAGGATGGACCACCGAAGTAATCGCTAAGAAAAAATAGGAAGAAGGAATTTTAGAACCTCTACGATAGACCAAGTAGCATACCGTTAGACTTGTGATGGACTGCCAAATTGGCCGTCCGGCATAACCAGAATTCAATATTCCAGAAGACTCAGTGACGGTTTAGATGAAAGACCGTCAATCCATCGACAGACCATCAACCCTTAACAGAACCTAACATCTTGGAGTAGGCATGGACGTTCCACCTGACGTACCGTCATACTCCCGATGGGCCGTCAGTTGGACCGTAAATTTGGATGCAGCATTTTATCAGTTTAAATTTTAAATCGTCTTAACTCGGGTGCATATAAATACCCAGTTAGGGTCTTATTGAGCTATACTGAATCTTTGAGATTGTTTATATCTTAGTTTTCCATCATTGAAACTCTCTGTAACATAGAAAACTGTGAATAAAACTACATTTGTAGATCTAATCATTCCATTGCTATTGAAGATTCAAGAATTAATTCCTGTCGACTTTGTAAGTGAACTTTGAATTTGCTTATGAAAAATAAAAGTATTCTTTCTCTTTCTTCAATGGAAATGAGTGGCTAAGATCCCATAACTAGGGTTATGGAGGCCTTGATGTAAACATTTGATATGGGTTATGATGCTAATTAAGTTTCTATAGGTAATTGATGTTGCATAAACCCTTCGTCACTATAATGACTTTTCTTACTTGAAAACTTGAAAAGTGAGCCCAAGAACAATCACTTGTTCGAATAGAAAAGTTGGGAAAAGAAAGGGTTTACATAAAATCTAGAGAACTAAATCTTTTGATTAATGTAGAATACCTTACCAAAGATTTACCTACATGAAAAATGGTTAAATAATCAATATATTATTTAAGTTGAGAGAGTTAAAGGATAAAATATACATTAAGATTGAGAAACTAATGGGTAAACAATAGAATTCAACTGTTCTTGGAATTGAAGTTATTGAGTGGATCTCAAAAGGGATTCATAACCCTAACTAATTAAAAAACTTGGTAGCCATTACTCTAGTTTGTTTAATATCATTGAATTATTACTACTAGAAAGAATCATTAGTTTTAACAACTCGGATAAAATTACTTAGAATACAATTTATATGTCAAAACCCCTCTTATTCAGGAAACTTTGATCAACAGTCTTATAACAATCACAACACTTAGTGAACACAATTCCCTGTGGGATTCGACACCCAACCTAGTTGGGTCTGATATTTGACAGTGACTGCTTACTCTCTCGGAAGAGAGGTGTAATTTGGGCATATCACTAACTCATCTTGACAACTCTGCCAAGTTATCCTCTCAGTATTGATTAACCCTAACTAATATCAACTCATGTAAATCTACCTAAGAACACTTACAGAAAAAAGAAAAGCATTACTCTTATAAGATGAGTGAAACAATTACAGACAAAGACTTGACTCAAGAACAATTACTCTCTCAGCACGCAAAAACTTGTAACTTTAGCAATATTTGAGATTTTGCCATTTTCTTCTTTCAATAATCAGATTGATAAAACAATTGAATTAAGAAACATTCTATTGTATTTATAGTACGATAATAATTAGGGTAGATATTTTATTGGGCCATCTAGCCGAATTAGTACACAGCTCACCTACACAGTTTATTACAACAACAAATAAAACAATGCAGACATGTGATGGCTATACTAAATTAATCCAGACCTAGGGTCATGGCTCCTTTTAATTAGGTAATCTTCATCAAAACAAGATATAGAATTATTCCCCATTTTTATGATGACAAACCACAGTACTTGGTGCATCAAAATACATTCAGTTAATTCAATATACCCCTATCACTATGCATCATGCTTCCCTTTGTCAATATACCAATATGCTCCCCCTATCAATATAGTTGTACTTCAACACATGTGTCACACTAGTACCTAGTCCCTAATACCTGAATTCAGTATTCCTCATTTTTGGATCATTGAAATGTAAGAATAGTGAATATAGAGAAAAATATGTTCAAGTCAGTTAACATATGTCCACTAGGACAACCATATCATGATGAACAACTTTCAAAGTGAAGAAGAGATAGATGAAATACACAAACAAGCATTGAATTTAAGTATTATTGTAGTGCAAAATTTAAACTTTTTGTTCAATAGAAAAGCCATAGGAATAAAGTTCATGAAGGAATTGGGAAGAGGGTTTGGAGAAGTAGGTTAATCTCTACATTCAAGATAAGATTCTTATTAGAGAGAGTTCAAACTCTCTTTTAGAATTTTCAGCTCTAAGCTTTTTCAAGACATTTCGATCCTTATTTTAAAGATGATGAATTGTTATTTGTTATTTGTAAATCTCTACATCCTTAGAAGCTGTGTTAAGCTTGAATTCATTTATTTCTTTGCTGAGCACTTCTTTAGAGATAGTTCTTGATTTATTTTCCACACACTCAGTTTTGATTAGAGTTTTATGACCGAAAAGTTTTAACATAGTTCCACAAGTTCCATTTTCACAAACAATTAAAAAATAATCAAACACTATGTTCAACCAATATCCATAAGGCATTTTATGTATTCCATTCTTTCCATGAACAACTTTATGTATGTGCTCCATCATTACACTGCGCAAACTGGTCAACTCTAAGCTGTTGAGATACTCCATCACATACAAGTCAGTAGCTGAAGTAATGTTCTTGTTTTGTGATCTAGGAAAAATCACTTTGATAACAAAACAAAGACTAATTGTAACTCACTTTTAAATGATCTCCTATTTTATGCAACTGCATATTTTACTTTAACCTTTGATGACTTTTCCATAAACTATATTAAGAGTTGTCGTTTTAATACCATCCTCACACCACTAATGGGATGATTTAAAATTCGTCCAAGTAGTACAACATCTAGGTTTGACTTCTTCCTTAAATTACAACTGTCATCTTTTGTTTGACTTTAGAAAACTACAATGTGTAGTAGAATTCCGTAACCACCTCATCAAAAATAGTGAGAATGGGTCCTTCCATAACATGAAGCCATCTTTGATATTTAACATGATCAACTAATTCCATCAGGCCTAGTTTTGTTATTAAACTTCAGTCAGAAATCCTCTAAGTCAACACTTTTTGATTTCTCAATAACATCTTTTACATATCTTTAAACACATACTTGTCTTCCTCCTCTAGTTTTCCCTTTTTTAGAAACCATGATAGGTTTTCGTTTAGTCATTTTCCTCTTCTTGTGTCCAAGTCCTTCATCAGTATGTTACTTCTCAATACAACTCTTTAGAAACTATTGTCATCTTACTAATGTCATTTTCCTTAAGACCAAAAAAGCTCTTTCTTGGGTTATTTTATTGAAAAATAAATTTTTATGAAACCCAAGAAACATCCTTCTATATACTACTAGAAGGATTAGGAGGTTTTATGGATAAATCACCATCAAAAAGTTGAGTGAAGAATATGTTTGGCTTTGAAAGGGTATTAGAGGAAAGGTGCTTTTCTGTAGGGATAACTTCAATTTTGAGATCAACATTTTTAATATCTCTACTTAGATGCAAGAATAGGAAAAAGTTCCATTTTCTTAGGAATTTATTATATTGTAGATTCATTCATATAGGTTTTTGTTAAGATAAAATCAATAAAAGGATGTTTTTATAGGGTTATGAAGGATGAAGTAAGTTGGGTGCTTTGAGGAATGTTTGAGAGAGGATTTGTAACTATAGAATGCTCTGAATACTTTGAGGGAAATGAGAATGAGGAATTAGAAGCCATTTGGAAATCCTTGCCATAAGAGTCTATTAGAGACTAGGTTTTTATTTTGATTAGAGAGGGTTTAGGTAGTACATATTTTAATGGAACAAATACGTACAAGAATGGGCCTTTTGAGGAATGAGACGAGAATAACTTCAATTTTGGGGTGAATCATCTATCCTTTTAGTATAAGATAATTTTTTGACATGGTTAGAGAAGACGTAGCATTTTTTGATAGAACAAAAAATGCGCATTCACGATACAAACCCGAGATATAGGACCAGGTCCCTTTTTCAATAAAGAATCCTCAAATTTGTGTCTGCAACAACTGTTCCCTTTGAAATTTATTCCCATACATGTATACCTAGAAAGGTATGGTACTCAGTTAGACCAACAAGTACATACTTTATCAAGGATACATATATCCTGATAATATCAAATTTTGTGGAGAAAAATTTAACCATTGAGTAGGTTAGTTCATTTTGATCAGCTCCAACTTCAATCAGTTCTTCACAAATTGCACCTTTCTTAGAACATTTGTAAAGATGTCTGCTATCTAATCCTCAGTCATGCATATAGCTTATTTTGTACATTATCTCTCAAAAAATAATGCCTTACAACAATATACTATGTCCTCTTATACTGGACTGGATTCTTAGCTATATTGAAAGCACTTGTATTGTCACACATTAGAGGGATAACTTTTGAGAAAATTCCAAAATCCTTCAGTGATTGTTTAATCAATAAAAATTAAGAACAACAAGAAGTTGCAGCCATATACTCAGCTTTAACAGTAGATAAAGGAAATAAATTTTGCTTCTTAGAACCCCAAGAAATTGAGAAAGAACTAATAAAATGAGACATTCTTAAGGTGATTTTTGTCCACCTAGTATCAAGAATAATTGGCATAACCATAGCCTAATAGATTAAAATTTTGTCCAGATTTATAGTACAGGACCAAGTACCCTTTCTCTGACAAATAGAAGAGAATTCTCTTTGCAACTTTCAAATGAAACTCCTTTGGGCAATCCTGAAATTTTGCATGCATTCCCACACTAACCACAACATTTGGACTAATTGGAGTATGACATAGTAAGGATCTAATAATCCCTCTATACATGGTCTCCTTAATGGAAGACCAGGTTCTTCAATATCTATTTTTTAACTAGTCCCCATTGATGTTTCAATAAGTTTGACACATTCCATATTATATTTCTCATATAGCTCCTTGATGTAATTATCTTGAAAAATCATTGTTTCTTGAGATGTTTTATTGATTTGCAGGCCTAGGAAGAAATTCAATTCATCCATCATGCTCATTTAAAATTAACTCCCCAATAACCTTGCAAATCCTTCACATTGATATTAAGAAGTAGATCCAAAGATTATGTCATCAACATATATCTGAAAAAATTAGTACGTTGCTATATCTGGACTTGAAAAATTGTGTATTGTCAATTTTACCTCTTTTAAAGGCATTTTCCCAAAGGAGCTTTTAAAGTCTTTCATACCAAGCCCTTGTCGCTTGATTAAAACTATAAAGAGCTTTATCCAATTTAAGAACATGATGAGGAAAATTTACATCTTCAAAACCTAGAGGTTTCTTGACATAGACTTCTTCCTTCAAGTTTCCATTCAAAAAAGCACCTTTGACATCTATTTGGAAGAGTTTGAACACCATGTATGCAGAAAATGAAAATAGCCTCTATCCTTGCTACTGGGAAAAATGTCTCATCATAATTAATTCCTTCATCTTGGTTGTACCCTATAACAATCAGCATTGCTTTATTTTGAATGATAGATCCATGCTCATCTTGCTTATTTCTGTACACCTATTTGATCCCAATAATTATTCTTTCAACATATTTGGGGTCAAGGTTCCGGACTTTACTTTTTTCAAATTGCTAAATCTTCTTTTGCATTGCTTTCATCTAGCCAGTACCTTTCAGAGCTTCTTTCACATTTTGGGGCATAATTTAGGATAAGAATGCAAAGAATGCTATGAAATTTTTAACTTGATCTCTTTTTTGAACTCCAGATTCCAAATTTCAATTAATATTCTCAAGTGGGTGAGAGGTTATGTGCTAATATTTGACCTTATGAGTTTAGTTCCACTAGGACCAGGTTTGTAAGGGTTTTGATTGGACCCTTCTAGATGTTTTTCACCCTAAGCAAGAGTCTATGACTAAGTTATAGCATCACGATCACCTTTATCATTCCTAACTACATTATTTAATCCTTGATCATCGTCTTTAATAATATCATCCCTTTGCACATAAATGAGTTCTTCCATATCAGAATCTTTATCATCACTTGGATTCACTAGCTTTAATAACTCATCAAAGACAACATGTATGCTTTCTTCCACAAAAAGAGTTTTTTTGTTTGAATATTTGTATGCTTTTCTTATTAAAGAGTAGCCCACAAATGTTGCTTTATCACATTAGTAGTCAAATTTTCCTAGTTCATTATTCCCATGGTTTAGCACAAAGCTTTTGAACCCAAAAGGTTTGATATAGTCAATCATAGGCTTTCTGTTGAACACAAGATCATATAACTTCTTGTTTAGGAGAGATATAATAAAAAACCTCTCTGTTACATAACATGCAATATTAACAGATTCATCCCAAAAGGTCTTTGGAAGCTCACTGTCAATCAGCATGGTCCTGGCAATCTTTATGAGGGTTCTATTATCCACTGTCTCTAAATTTCAGACATACATATTTTTTATCCTTTTGGATTTAAGGATAAATCTCCCATAAATTATGTTTGACAAGTGCATCCATTAAAAGAGAATTTTATATTTTACTCTTATAACAGATTTGAGAAACATTTAGAAGACTGTACTTGGACCCATTCACATAATACAAATCTTTTATTGCTTGATCATCTTATTTGTCGTTCGTTCCCAAAACATAGATACAACCCTTTTACCATTTCCAAATGAGATATATACGTCATGAAGTGTCTTGAGAGGGAGAAAATAGCCAGTTCTTCTAGTCATATGCTTGAAACACCCACTATTGATGAACTAGCTTTTGCTGCAATCCTTTTCTCTTACCTACAAATATAGTTATTTGTTAGATTTGCGAACCTACTTTAGTTTGAGTTCCTAGAAGGAATACAATGGTGTGATAAAATCTTTCTTGGTCCATCTAGGTAGTAGTTCTTTTTCATATTTTTTGAAGGTTTGGATACCATAAGATAGGAATTCTCCTGATGGATATATTTAGCACTGTCCATTCTAGCTCTAACCCAACTTTGATAGTTATTCTGTATGTGCCTTTTTCTTCCAAAATTAGTACATAAGGTTTGTGGACCTTTTGTCTAACACAAAGAACAAATTTTCCTTGAGAATCAAGTAATTGGGTTTTTTTAGTTTTATCCAAGGCCTTTACCACTATTGACACCCTACCAGTTAAATTAGAATAGATTTGTGAAGATACTGTCTATTTGGTGATTTGTTAAGTTCTTCTCTGATACAGACCAAGTCCATTTCTAATTCTTTATTCTCATGGAGTGTATTCATGAGGTTCTTTAGAGATTCCCTCAAATTTTCTTTGACATCAACTTGAAGCCCTAAGGCTTCTTTCTTTCCTTTATCATTAGAATTATTTACTTTCACTAGTTGACTCATTAAGCTCGGATTTTCAAAGTTTAATTTTATGAATATTTCTTCCATTTTAGAGATTTGTATAGTTAAGGAAACAATTAGAGCTCCCAATTTTCTACTTTATCTTCAATAGCATTTTTCTCAGCAGTCAGTTAACAAACAGAATTCATTAACATATTTCCAAGCTTCTTTAGCTTTCTAGCAGAGTAGTTATCTAAATTTCCTTAAAATAATAAGGAGTTAACTGATTTATTTTTCATCTTTAGTGTTTTCCATAAGAGTATACAAGGTATCACAGGTAAATTCACACTCCTCCAAAGCTATCATAGATATATCTTTAGGCCTTTCATCTTTATTAGATTCACTGGTGGTATCTCCCTAGATTGCCAAATCTAGTTTTACTGCATAATAAGTTGTATTTTTTCTTCTTGACTTCTTGGGGAACACGTACTTCCTCTTTCTTTGGTTATCTCCTGACTTTAGATATTCCTGATGTTCTACTTTTTGCATTAGACAATCATTTATGAACTGCTCAGGACTTCCACATTTGTAACAAACTTCAGATGTACCACTTTTTTGGATGCTTCTTCCTCTTCATTGAAACTGACCAATTTTCTTCATTGCTATAACAATCTTTTATGCCAAATAGGCAACCTAGGTGTGTTCATCACTTGAATAAGACTTTGAATCCTTCAATGCTAGAGACATTTACCTATATACTCCATTCTTCTCTTTCCCTTCCTACTTCTTAAGCTCATGGGTGTTTTTATTACTAATGATTTAATCCATAGTGAGATTTTTCTGGTTTATTTCCTCAGTAATAGCATCTACTTTTCTTTTCAAGACATAGGAAAAACACTTCGATTTTCTCACTTGTTTATGCAAAGGGGTCACTTTTACTAAGTAGTGCAGCTCATTTGTGATAGAAGTGAGTTTAGTATGCATCTTTTGAATTGTATCACCTTCCTTCAAAGAAAAAGTTTCATACATAGTAGTCAGCATGTCAACTTTTGAATCCTTCAAGTCAGTTCTTTCATCGTGAGTTGTCTTCAGGTAGTCCTAGATTTCCTTAGCATTTTCACAAGAAGAAATCTTATTATACTCATCTAGTCTAATACAATAAAAGCTATTTCTTAGCCTTTTAATTCTTTCTAAACTTTTTGTGATCATCACCATTAAATTCTCTCCTGATTATGAGAACATTTCTTATTATGTCTCTTTTTTTGAACTCTCTAATAGGAACATGAGGACCATAAATAATTACATCTATCAGCTCATTGTCCTTAGCTATAATAAAGTCATACATCTTGGTTTTCCACCACCCATAGTACTGTCAATTAATGCGGGGTAGTCTCATTGTAGATTACCCTTATACCAGATTAGGTGAAGTAGCCAGGATAAATAACTCACTCTAGGTGTAAAACTTTTAGAGTGTCCTGGCTCTAATAACAATTGATGAACTGTGGGGGTGCCCCACTTTCGAATGGACTAGGTCCCTTAAAGTTAGACACATGCAATAAAGCAGTAAAGTTGTAACGAAATAAGACTTTGTAGGAAAATAAAGAACACAATGGTTTGACATAAAAAACTCCCTGCTCCATGGAGAAAAAGCCATGGCTTTCACCCACAGGCACTCAACGATCCACTATAATCAAATTATTATAGACTACATTAACGCTTATCTCTAAGCTCAATGAATTTGTATTAACTCTATTACAAACTCTCCTTAACAAATTTTCCAACATAACCTCTCAATATTGATTAACTCTAACCAATATAAATCAACAAACAGAACTAGAACACATACAACCACAAGAAAAGAATTACTCTTATAGTATAAGTAGTTTAATTACAGAACAAGACTAGAGTTAAGAACAATTAGTCTCTCAGTACACAGAAACTTGGAACTCGCGTAATATTTCACATTTTCTAATTTTAATAAAAAATTTAATAAAACCATTGAATCGAGAAAAATTCAATTCTATTTATAGCATGATAATTAATAGTGTAGAATTTGTATTAGGGAAGGCGTCTTGATAAGTAAACAACACACCTACGTAGTTTGCTACACTAATAGATAAAATTGTGCGGACATATGATAGCTATACTGAATTCATGAAGACCCTAGGACCTAACCCATTGTTGTTAGTTGATCAACATCAAAACAAGATATACCAAATTTTGATAAACTCTCCTTGCTATAATAGACTTACCAAGTAGAGAAGATTCTTCTAATTGCTTAACTAGTGATTCAGATGCTCTTTTGAACTCTTCAACAACCAATTAAGTGACTTATGATAACTTAAACTGGTATAAATTAATGCATATACATTATGTGTAAATATTGACAATGTAAATATAACAACATAAGGAAAAGCCTTCATATTTTATTGATCCACTAGAGCAATGATGATTTTGAACTCTGCTAGAGCTAGTTTCATCTTTAATACGTCTACAACTACTTGTGGGCTATATACACCTACCTAAAGTCGGCAATAATAATGACTATGAATCGAAGGAACCAGTAGGTTCTGCCATACAAACCATACCATTTATGGACACTTTATTATCACATGCTCTAATATAGCACACAAAAAAGCATTTTTCCCAAACTAACATAAACCAAAAGAATGTTTTCCATATTGCTTACAAGGTCTTTGAGAAGGTCTTAACTTGCTCATATTCCCTTGGTCTTGATACCCAGCTTCCCTAAACCTTGACTCTCACTTTTTCACTAGAACTGATGGCCCTTGGACCTTAATATTAGGGTGGAGCGCTATCTGCAGAATAAGAAGATAATAAACTAGGTGGTTTATTAGATAACCGAGGCATAAACTCTCTTTGGGTTTCCAAAGATTTCCCCATAAATTTGGCCATCTTTCAAATTTTTGTGTTGTTCTTCTTTGCTTTAAATTCTCTATTTACTATGCAAAATCATATATATGTGCTATATATATGTCATTATTGAAAGCGGAAAGTGTGCAAGCTCTAACCAAATAAAGATCTAATATATCTACATATCGATATATTCTATCATTCATAGTAGCACTACATTAGAGCATACATAGCTAAAGAGTTAAACAAAAGGTTGTACACTTTGAAGCACATATTGCCTTGGAAAAGACTTTAAAGCTGATCTACAACGGTCTCTTAGACATGAAATGGAAAGTAACTATTAAGGAATGCCTCTTTAAACTCTTTTGCAACTAGATTAAGGTACACCTACACTATTAGATCATGTTCTATTTTAATACTACAATTTAGTCTACTCTTTTTATGTATACACCTCTAGCTCATGTGTCCTTTTACCAGTTAAACCCACGATATCCCAAGATTTTTGGATACGATAAATAATGTCTTATGGACAATTAATAAGATCTAATATGGTGAATGTGGAGGATAAAATTTAAGAGTCCTACATCCAAAGACTAGTTGTCGTATCTTATCCACTAGTACTTATAGTTGTGATAGATTTTCCATCAATTTGTCAAAAAACTATAAGATTTAATAATTTCACCACATTCCTCAAAATAATTCTTAGTACGATTAATTGGGTATGGGGATGGTGCTGCTCTCCTTATTAGATCTTCTAAACATGGAGTAGTAAAAGAATTTTTAGAGTCAAACTCAACTTGAGTCTTATATTGATTAACTTGTCTAGGTAGTGACTTGCTAGTCCCTTTTTTGAAATCCACATCTATCTACTTACTTGTATTCTTACTCATTGTTGTAACCAACATCTTTACTAAGATGAAAAAAATTAGATTCATTGGTTAAATATGACTCCACCTATAACTTATGCTCTATTAACAAATCCAAGATATGAAGAAACTGAGAAAATTCCTAAATATTGCATAGCCTCATGTTTATATATGTGGTTCACAACTCACCAATAAGAAAGAATATATATAGATAAAACTTTGTAGACTCCCTAGAATGATCGTGTCTTGGACCACTTTTGTTACTCATTAAATCCCATTAGGGAGGACAAACACCTAGAGCTGTAATGTCCCAATAACCTTGTCGCACTCATCCATGTACCTATGATAATCAATGGTTATTCCAAGTATATATTAGATACATCTATAAATATGTAATACCCCATATATTTCTGAGCTAGAAAATAAACCATTGTTCCTACACATAAAACCTCATATCCTGTGATTCACATTAGAGTACATGAATTATGATGAATATCCTATTGATAATAGATCTTATGATGTGTTAATCATGTTTACAAGAGTCACTTAGAGTAAGCCAACGTTGAACTTCTGAATCCACCAAGTTTTTGTGTGTGATTTCACATAAGTCATATTTGAACAAGCATAACTTGGTTTATAGGTGGTATTTTAGTGGATTTATGCCCTCAAAATTGTATATAATTGAATAGGCTTTCCGCTGATACCAAATTTGCAAAAAATAGACACCCGATGAAAAAGTTATGGTGATTTAAAGTTACAGCAGCGTCATTTCCATCAGTGGCGCATCGCGCCGTAAGCCAAAATGATGTTTGTCAATTTCCAGTGCCTCTCCATGATTCCACCATATTGTGGTGTGTTTCCAGGTCATAAATGGGGGGCAACCCGATATCTCTGCATCACGTCGGGAGCCCAAATTGGGTAATTTTCATAGAAATTAATTGACGCATCTAGAGAGGTATTTGGTCATCTTTCACCCCTATATATTCTCCATAAACACCGAAATAAGCCCTTATTTCACCAAAACATACTCTTTCTCTCAGAATCCTCTCTAGAACACATTAGTGTTTTCAATTGGGGATTCAAGTTCAAGCAAAGTTCTCAATCAATCATAAAGATTCATCCATCTAAGGTATGCGTAGTGTTCATCTATGGATCTATTTCGTTCATAGAGCTCAAGAACCATGTTTTAAATATTATTTTGTAATTTTTTTGTTGTGGTATAATCATGCACATGTTGATGATGGTTGTTTAAGTTCAAAATAATATCTAAAGGTGTTTTCATGAAGTATATGTGTTCGTTAGTTAGAATTCATGAACTTTATGTGGTTTAAAGTGGGGAATTCATGAAAACACACCGAAGCTAAAAAAATGCATGCAAAGTGTTTGGTAAAAGGCCTAGGATGAAATAATTCATGTCCCATGATTTAATAGTGCTTAAATGACAAGTCCATGCTCTATGCTTTATGATTTCACATAAATTTCATGTGATTCATATACGTCGTTGTTGTGATATAGATTGAGCATGATATTGAAGCTATGCAAGTATACACATGTTGTATGAATTTCCTTTCCATACGTAAGATGTTGAGAACTATGCTTAGTGTGAAATACCCTACTTATGATATGGTGAATTGTGGACTCCATTTTATGATCAAGTCAGTTATGGGTGTTAGTTTTCTTCCATTGAGTCTTGGGTGTACTAGTTCCCAAAAAATATAGATGTGTACCTAGAGCCATGTCACGTTATCATGATAATCTCAGTCAAGCCATGATCTATAGAACTCAGTCAGTCATGTGACTTAGGAAATCTCAGAAATCTCGTGATCTTAATAAATTCTCAGATAGTAGAAATATTTTGTCAATGTATGGTAGTCAGTTAACAGTGCATGTACATCCGGTTAAATCATGTTCAGTCACTTCAAATAGGAGTAAAAGTTAGCACCGAGTTACCCCAAGGATGGAAACTCACCTTCCAGTTTAGGGTGTGATTCTTAGTGGTCTTCCTTATGTTCTAGAACGATTTAGACATGTTAACAAGCAAGATTAGGGTTGATGAGGTGGCTTAACTTATCAGATTTGGGTTCCCACCATTCTCGTCCGAGTACCTGCCATCTAAGGGTCACTCACAATTGTCCTTACTAGTGGCTCTGTATTAACACCCTTCTTGTCGGGGCAGAGATTGGACCCCAACCTAGCTATATGCATTATTGGGGCATATCTATTAAGCAACTACCTCCCACAGTTTTAGTCCTAATCTCAATAAAAGAACATAGATAGTTCTTTAGATTTCAGTGTACTAAGACTGTCAGTTGCAATCAATTCAATTATAGTACGGAACTCAGGTAGTTCCATCAAATCCAGGACTGTCAGGCATAGTCATCCATGTTATCAAAATTTTAGTATTAGTCATGTTAGATAATAGTAAACCATGTATTAGCGTATAGATCTAGATATCATGTATTTAAGATTTTAGTTACTATGTATGCATGTTTGTACTCTTACATTCATACCAGTCAGTCACTTAGCTTTGTTCATACATGTAAAACATTTCACATTTAGCCTACGTCACTCATATACTTAGTACTCCCTCTCGTACTGACGCATTTGTGCTATGGTGATTTCTATAATGTTATACCATAGGTTCAGAGACATTAGTTCCAAATCTGCAGTAGCATTCTAGTCCCAGAGTTGCAGTTAGTCCTAATCCATTTAAGGATGATTTTATTTTATTTCCTTTATTATTTTGGTTCAGTTTTACTAGATGAAGTTAGTTGGAGACTTGTTGAACTCCTTATTTCAGACAGTATTTAGGGGCTTTCAGATTTAGTTTAAATTTTAGATTAAGTTTTCAGTTGTTTTGGGTATTTATTACCCTAAATAGATGTTATTATTTATCAGATATTCTATTTAGTTGAACCTTATGGCCTATTGTTCATGTTTTCCTCATTCTACAAGTATATTATGCAGTATACAGGTACAGGTATTAGTCATGGGTTAGCTTGTCATCCCTCGGGGTCATAATAACCATGTAAATTTTGGTTCAGGAAATTGGGGTGTTCCAAACTTTGTATCAGAGCCTAAGATTCAATAGAATCCTGGGAAGTTTGAAAGCTGCATCTAGTAGATTGTTAATGGGTGTGTTGCGCGCCACATTTATGTTCAAGAGGTTATGAGATATTTTAGAAACCGTTTCCCCTCTTTCAGTATTTATGTCATGCTAGTGAGCATAATCTCAAGTTGAACTCTCAGTCTAATCCGTTCTTCTTTTATTTCAGAATATGCCTCCAAAAAGAAGAAACCAGCCGCTCCTTAGCCCGAAGATCCTTTGGGAGAACATGTTTCTCATGCGGAGTTTAGGGCTGTATTCACCAAAATTTCTCTGTCTATGGATACCTTAAATGAATGGCCACTAATTATTCCAGCCAATCCAGTGGCCAAAACAGCTGCAGCTAGGATTTGGGACTTTACTCGAATTTATCCTCCATCTTTCTTTGGGTCTAAGTCTGATGAAGACCCTCAAGAATTCATTGACCGAGTCCAGAAGGTCATTGATATCATGGGACTTACTTCTTGTTAGAGTATCGAGTTAGCTGCATACCAGTTATAGGATGTTGCTCGCACTAGGTGCAAACAGTGGAAGTCCGAGAGGGTAGATAGTGTAGGTCCTATAGAGTGGGAGTAATTTGTCACAGCTTTCTTAGATAGATTCTTTCTCCAAGAGCTAAGGGAGGCAAATGCTCTTGAGTTCATCAACCTCAGGTAGGGAAATATGATGGTTAAAGAGTATTCTCTCAGATTTACTCAGCTAGCCAGATATGCCCCTCATGTAGTTGCAGACAATATGGCTAACATAACCTAGTTTGTGTCAGGAGTGAATGATAGTGTGGTAAGTGAGTGTAGGTCTGTGATACTAAACAGTGATATGACTTTGGCTAGGCTCATGACCCATGCTCAGTAAATAGGGGAGCAGAAGATTAGGACTACAGAGAGGCAGAACAAGAGAGCAAGATCAGGCAGTTTTAGTTTTGCTCAACCCAAATCAGAAGGAGGAACCCGTTCGCAGTTCCGTCCTAAGCCAGAATTTCTAGCTCCTTCCTCCACTATTGCCCCAGTGCAGAAACTCAGAGACAGCAATAGAGATTGAGTACCAGGCTCTATGTCTCAGAGTAGTGTTAGCAGTGCCCGATCTAATCCCCTGTGTCAGACTTAGGGTAAGAACCACAAGGGTACCTGTAGAGTTAGTAGCGATGTTTCTTTTGGTTATGATAAGCTAGTCCACAACATTAGAGATTGTCCATAGTCAGGACTACATGATTAGCAGAATTATTCCACAGCCCAATCCGGTCACCCAAATTAGCATGGTAACACTTCCAGTACTGCTAGTGGGCATCGCCCAAACAAACTTTATGCTTTTCAGACCCGACAAGATCAAAAAAATCCTCCTGATATTATTACTGGTACGTTACAGATTTTCCATGTTCATGTTTCCGCTTTGCTAGATAAAGGTGTATCCTTGTACTTTTTTACACCTTATATAGCAGGTGATTTCAGAATCAGTCCTAAAATTTTAGCAAACCCTTTTTCAGTCTCTACCCCAGAGGGTAAAACCATCATAGCTTGGCGGGTATACAGGAACTGCCCGATTATGATATTTCAGAAAGCCTCATCAACAGATTCAGCTGAGTTAGAGATGACTGATTGTGATATTATTCTGGGCATGGATTGGATTTATTTCTTTTATGCCATAATCGAGTACAGTCATATGATAGTTCAATTTCAATTGCTGAATGAGCCTTTCCTAGAGTGGAAGTGTAGTAAATCATCTTTGAGGGGTCATCTTATTTCCTACCTTCGGGTAAGGAAAATGTTTCTAAGGGATATGTTTATCATCTCATTTATGTTAAAGACTCTGGTTCCAAATCTCATAGCCTTGAATAAATCCCATTGGTTAAAAATATTCAGATGTCTTTCCTAAAAAATCTTTCACGCATTCCCCCCGAAAGGGAAATAGACTTTGGCATTGACCTTATTCTAGATACTCAGCCTATTTCTATTTTGCCATATAGAATGGCACCAACAAAACTCAAAGAACTGAAGGATCAATTAAAGGATCTCTTAGATAAGGGATTCATTAGACCTAGTATTTCCCCATTGGGCGTACCAGTCTTATTTGTGCGCAAGAAAGATGGTTCTCTCAGGATGTGTATTGATTACCGTCAGCTCAACAAATTTACCATCAAGACAGAATAAATGACTTATTTGACCAACTTCAGGATGCCAGTAATTTTTCCAAGATAGACCTCAGATCAGCCTATCATCAGCTAAAAGTTAGAGAATGTGACATCCCAAAGACAGCTTTCTGTACTCGGTATGGTCACTTTAAATTTCTAGTTATGTCCTTTAGTCTTACTAATTACCTAGCCACTTTCATGGACTTGATGAACCGTGTTTTCAAGCAGTACTTGGACATGTTCATCATGATCTTCATAGATGATATCCTAGTATATTCCCACACAGAGCATGATTATTCATACTATCTCAAAATTATTCTTCAGACTCTCAGAGATCACCAGCTATTCACCAAATTCAGTAAGTGCGAGTTTTGGATAAGGTCAGTAGCATTCCTTGGCCAAATTATTTCCTGTGATGGCATTAGAGTAGATCCTTAGAAGACTAAAGCAGTAAGAAACAAGCCTCGCCCTGTCTCTCCATCAGATGTTAGGAGTTTCTTGGGTTTCACTGGCTATTATTGGTGGTTTGTTGAGGGATTTTCTTCTATTGCATCCCACATGTCCAGATTGACTCAGAAGAAGGTCAAGTTTTAGTTGTCAGATCCTTATGAGAAGAGTTTTCTAGAATTTAAGACTCGACTCACCCCAGATCCAATCTTAGCACTTCCAGATGGTTCGGATGGGTTCGTAGTATACTGTGATACATCCAGAGTAGGAGTGGGTTGTGTCCTCATGCAGCATGGTAAGGTCATAGCCTATATCTCCAGGCTGATAAAGCCCATGAAAAGAATTATCCTACTCATTATCTTGAGTTAGCAGCCATAGTATTTTCCATGAAAATTTGGAGGCATTATTTATACGAAGTTCATGCAGATGTCTTCATAGATCATAAGAGTCTCCAATATGTCTTTTCTCAGAAAGATCTCAATCTTTATTGGAGAAGGTGGTTAGTGCTCTTGAAAGATTATGACATAAGTATCCTTTATCATTTGAGCAAGGCCAATGTTATGGCTGATGGTCTCAGTAGCCTCTCCATAGGTAGAGTTTCTCACGTTGAGGATAGCAAGAAGAAAATAGCTTAGGAAATCCATCAGATTGCCAGACTAGGATTTTGCTTAGTAAATTCTTTAGAGGGTGGTGTATGTGTTCAGGATAGTTAAGAGTCATCTTTAGTTTCCAAGGAGAAAGAAAAACAAGACAGGGATCCTAGCCTTTTCAAGCTGAAAGAGTCAGTTCAGAATCAGAAAGTAGAGGTTTTCTCCCAAGGGGGAGATAGGGTCATTCATTGTCAGGGTCGTGTCTGTGTTCCAGGTTTATATGATTTAAAGCAGCAAATTCTTGCAGAAATGTGTGGTACGCGATACTCTATTCATCCAGGGACATCAAAGATTTACCGCGACCTGCGGGAGATCTATTGGTGGAGTGGGATGAAGAGAGATGTTGCAAAATTTATGGTTGAGGGCCCTACATGTCAGCATGTTATGATAGAGCATCAAAAACCTAGTGGTTCCATGCAGGAGTTTACCATTCCTACTGTGAAATGGGAAGAAGTGAACATGAACTTCATGATGGGTTTGCCTCGACTCGTCATCAGCATGATTCAGTTTGGATCATTGTAGATAGAATGACCAAGTCAGCCCATTTCCTTCCAATCCATACCTCTTATTCAGCCAAGGATTATGCCAAACTCTATATCAGGGAGTTGGTCAGATTACACGGTGTTCCACTATCTATCATCTCAGATAGAGGTACCCAGTTCACCTCTCACTTCTGGAAAGCATTCCCAAATGTTCTTAGTACCCAAGTTTATTCTCAGTACAGCTTCTCATCCTCAAACAAATAGTCAAGCAGAATGGATAATTCAGACTATTGAAGATATGCTAAGGGAGTGTGCAATTGATTTCAAGGGATGTTGGGATGACCACTTGCTTTTGATTGAGTTTGCATGCAACAATAGCTATCATTCTACTATTAAAATGGCTCCGTTCGAAGCTATCTATGGTAGAAGGTGCATATCTCTAATCGGGTGGTTCGAATTTAGTGAGGCCTCAGTCATAGGGCCTGACTTAGTATTCGACGCCTTAGAAAAAGTCTAGTTCATTAGAGAAAGACTTTGGGCTGCTCAAAAATAACATAAGTCATATGCCGTTATTCGTAGAAAGGATCTCGAGTTCAAGGTCAGTGACTATTTCTATCTAAAGATCTCTCCTATTAAGGGAGTGAAGCGGTTCGACAAGAAGGGAAATCTCAGTCCCCGATATGTCGTTCCCTTCAAGATTCTCAATCGCTTAGGCAAGGTAGCTTATTATCTTGAATTACCTATAGATCTAGCCTAAGTTCATCAAGTCTTTCATGTATTTTTGTAATAATAAATGTATAGGTGAAAGTCAAAAAAGTATCTTCTATGAGGAAATTTCAGTTGAAATTCTAGACTATCAGACTCGTAGACTGAGGAACAAAGAAGTTCCTCAAGTCAGAGTTCATTGGCAAAATAGTCTGTTGAGGGAGCTCTTGGGAAGCAGATGCAAACATGCGTACCAAGTATCCTCACCTCTTCTCCGCCAATCCAGATCAAGCTTAAGGTAATAGTTCTCCTTAAGCTTATTCAATTTCCCGTTCAGTATTCTATACAACATAATATTCAGTTCATGCTCACATTTTATCACAAATCCAATATCAAGTACCAATGCATATTCAGCCATGCATTCATGTATTAGCGTAGTGTATAATCATTCATCAAATATGCATTCTCATTGGGAGAACTTAGTTATCCAAGTCTCAGTTATGCATTAACGAATCAGTTACTCATACATCAGATATGCATGTCCAGCATGATATGTGTAGCTTATTAGTCATGTCCATAATGAGATAATGTTCCAGTAGTGTATGTCTTGCACGTACTCCAGTTTATCATCTATCCCCGTTTCAGTCAGTCTCATTCGAGGATGAATGTTTCCAAAGGGGAGATATTATAATACCCTGTATATTTCTAAGCTAGAAAATGAACCATTGTTCCTACACATGAAACCTCCTATCCTATAATTCATATTGGAGTACATGAATTATGATGTGTATCCTAGTGATAATAGAGCTTATAATGTGTTAATCATGTTTATAAGAGTCACTTAAATTAAGCTAAGCTGAGAACTTTTAAATCCACCAAGTTTTTGTGTCTTATTTTACATAGGTCATATTTGAACGATAATAACTTGGTTTATAAGTGGTATTTTGGAAGATTTAAACCCTCCAAATTGTATATAATTGAATAATTTTTCCGTCGATACCAAATTTGCCTAAAACGGACACCCGGTGAAGAAGTTATGGTGATTTAAAGTTTTAGCAGCGTTATTTCAGTCAGTGGTGCTTCGCGCCATAAGCCAAAATGACGTTTTTCAATTTCTAATATGTCTCTACAATTCCACCACATCGCAGAGAGTTGCCAGGTTACAAATGGGGGCCAACGCGATATCTCTGCATCGCGCTGGGGGCCTAAATCGGGTAATTTTCACAGAAATTAAATGACGTATCTAGAGGGTATTTGGGTCATCTGTCGACCCCTATATATATTCCATAAACACAGAATTAATCCCTTATTTCTCAAAAATATACTCTTTCTCAAAAAATCCTCTTAAGAACACATTAGGGTTTTAAATGTCAAGGAAAGTTCTCCATCAATCATCAAGAATATTCCATCTAAGGCATGTGTAGTGATCATCTATGGATCCATTTAGTTCATAGAGCTCAAGAAACATATTTTAAATATTATTTTGTGATTTTGTTGTTGTGGTATGACCATGTACATGTTGATGAATGTTGTTTAAGTTTCAAGATGATATCTAAAGGTGTTTTCATGAAGTATAAGTGTTCATAAGTTGAAATCCATTAACTTTATGTGGTTTAAAATGGGGAAATTCATGAAAACATACCTAAGCTAAAATAATGCATGCAAAGGGTTTGATAAAAGGCCTAGGATGATAGAATTCATGTCCCATGATTTAATAGTGCTTAAATGAAATGTCCATGCTCTATGCTTTATGATTTCACATGAATTCCATGTGATTGATATGCGTCGTTGTTGTGATATGGATTGAGTATGATATTGAAGATATGAAAGTATACACATGTTTTATAAACTTCCCTTCCATACGTAAGATGTTGAGAACTAAGCTTGGGGTGAAATCCCCTACTTATGATATGGTGAATTGAGGACTCCATTTTATAATCAAGTTAGTTATGTGTGTCAGTTTCATTCCATCTAGTCCTGGGGGTACTAGTACCCAAAAAATATATCTTTGTGCCTAGAGTTATGTCATGTTATCATGACAATCTCATTCAATCTATGATCTATAGAACTCAGTCAGTCATGCGAGTTAGGAAATCTTAGAAATCTCATGATCTAAGTAAATTTTCAGATAGTATTACTATTCCATCAGTCAATGAAAGTTAGTTACTCATTCCATGTACAGCCAGTTAAATCATGTTCATTCTCTTTAGATTGGAGTAGAAGTTAGCACTAAGTGAACCCAAGGATAGGAAGTCACTTGCCAGTTTAGGGTGTGATTTGTAGTGGTCATCCTTGTCTTCCAAAACTACATAGCCATCGTAATTTGAGACATCTTAACTTGCCAGATTAGGGTTGTTGAGGTGGCTTAACTAGTCAATTTAGGGTTCCTACTATTCTCATTCGAGTACCTGCCAGCTAAGGGTCACTCACAGCTGTCCTTACCAGTGGAGCATTATTAACACCCTTCCAGTCAAGGCTGAGATTGGACCCATCCTAGGTATATACGTTATTGGGGAATTTTGATCAAGTAACTACCTCCCACAGTTTCAGTCCTAGTCTAAATAAAAGAACTCAAATAGTTCTTCAGATTTTAATATACCAGGATTGTCAGTTACAGTCAATTCAGTTACAGTATGGAACTCAGGTAGTTCTATTAGATTCAGGACTGTTAGACATAGTCATCTGTGTTATCAAAATTTTAGTATCAGTCATGTTAGATAACATTAAGCCATGTATTAGCGTACAGATCCAAATATCATGTATTCACGATTTTAGTTACTATGTATACATGTTTGTACTCTTACGTTCATATCAATTAGTCAGTTAGAATTTTTCATTTATGTAAACCCTTTTGTATTTAGCCTACCTCACTCGTATACTTAGTACTCCCACTCGTACTGAAGCATTTGTGCTATGGTGCTTTCTTTCAGGTTACACCATAGGTTCAGTGACATGAGTTCCAAATCAGCAGTAGCATTTCAGTCATAGAGTTCCAGTGAGTCCTCATTAATTCAAGGATGATATTATTTTATTTCATTCATTATTTCAATTCAGTTTTTCTAGATTGATTTAATTGGAGACATGTTCTTTCAACTCCTTATTTCAGACAATATTTAGAGACTTTTAGATTTAGTTTAGATTTTAAATTCAGCTTTCAGTTGTTTTGGGTATTTGTTACCCTATATGGATGTTATTATTTATCAGATATTCTATTCAGTTGAACCTTATGGACTATTGTTCATGTTTTCTATATTCTACAAATATACTATGTAGTGTAGAGGTACAAATATCAGTCATGGATTAGCTTGTAGTCCCTCGGGATCTTAAGCACCGTTTAGCATTCCAGTTCACCAAATCGCGGCGTTACAAAATATAATCCACATAGGCAAGCCCAAAATAGATATAAAAAAGTTGGTCATTTAGGCCACACCTCAACAAGGAAAGGCACTATCATGCTTAACGTTACATTGGTCTACAAAGACTCTAAAAAGATACATAGACATAGTTAAGATCAGGAAAATCACCCAAGAAACTTTTAACTGCTATAAAATACCAAAACATATATAATATACTTAGAAAGCACCAAATAAACTTGAAACTCACCAATAGTTGTTGGATGTCTCGTGCTCCTACTAGGGAGGTGTATTTGTGGAAAAACAAATGCCTAAAATATGAAATATTGGTTTCCCATAAGGGATGTTTGTACAAAAATATTTTCTGAATATGTATGGCTGAATGTAATTATATGTATCATAAGATCTCAAATAAAACCAGTGACAAAATAGATGTTGTTCATGTTCCACTTACAAAATGGAAAAACTTTACATTGAATATAACCCCAGGTCTTTTAGTTCTCCATTTAACTCATTAAAAATTTAGACATTGGGCGACAAAATCTATAATGTTTTTCTTCATGTCACCCTACCAATATACTCCTTTCAAATCATGATAAATTTTAGCTAACCCAAATGGATGGACTACCTTGAGTGATATACCTCTATCATAGCACATCTAAATTACGCAAGCATAATCTCTTTTGGTGACAAAGTACTCCCTCTTCCATCAACTTAAATGCCTTTTTCCTCGCACATTTTACATTCTCCATAAGTTATAATAGAATACTATGTGCATACTCCTTCTCTTTTACTTCATCTAGTAATGAAGATTCAACCACATTATGCATAATCAACCTCTCATCTGGAGTTTCAAGAAGGTAAACCCCCAAATTTACTAGTTAGTGTAATTCTTTAGTCATTCTTTATCTTTCAATAGAATGCCATACTTGCATACCAATCCTTACAACTTAAGGCATTTGCTACCATATTTCCTTTCCTAGATGATACAGGATACAAACATCATCATCTTTTAATAGTTCAAGCCACCTTCATTGCCTCAAATTAGTTTCTTCTGGTTAAAGAAATATTGCAAACTCTTTTGGTCAGTATATATGTGTACATGAATCCCATACAAGATATGGTGCCATATTCTTAAAGCAAATATAACTATTGCTAGGCGAAGATCATGTGTTGGATTATTTTTCTCATGTAGCAGCAATTGTCTTAAGGCATATGCTATTACTCTACCATGTTACATCAACACACACCATAAGACGATTCTTGAAGCATCATAATACATTGCATACCCTTCTTTGCCTTTTAAAAGTACTAATATGAGTGTAAAAGTCAACTTATTCTCTCATATGCATCGTTTAATTAAAACATGGATGTTTTGTGAGTTAGCTTTGTTAAAGGTGCAAAACTTAAATAAAATGCTTCAATAAACCTTCTATAATAACCTAGCAACCCAACGAAACTGCGACCCTCTGTAGGCATTGTAGGTCTTGGCCAATTCTTCACAGCTACTATTTTTTGAGTATCAACCTTTAATCCTTCATTAGATACAATATGGCCGAAGAATGGCACAAATTTTAACCAAACCTCACATATAGATAACTTTGCCTATAACTCATCATAATGACGAATCTATAACACTTGTCATAAATAACTAGTATGGTCATCTTTTGATCTTGAATAAAAATTATCATTTACAATAACTATAACGAACACATCTATGAATGTCTTGATGACCTTATTCGTAAAATCCATAAAAGTTACAGATGTATTAGTTAACCTAAAGACCATGACTAGAAACTTATAATAAGCCTACCATGTTTAAAAAGTTGTCCTAAGTATATCTTTCTCTTTGACCCTCACTTGGTGGTAACCCTACATTAAATAAATCTTTGAGAATCACTTGGCACCTTGTAATTGATCAAATAAGTTAGCAATTCTCGAAAGAGGATATTTATTATTAATAGTCACCTAATTCATTTGCCTGTAGTCAATACACATTCTCAATTAACCCTCTTTCTTATGCAAAAATAACACTGCTATTCCCCAAGGGGACATACTAGGCCTTATAAATCATTTTACCAGAAAGTCAATTAATTGCTCTTTCAACTCCCATAATTCTGTTGGGGACATTCAATACATAGGAATTAAGGTTGGTTGAGTACCTGGAATCACATCAATACAAAAATCTACTTCTCGTTCTTGAGGCTAACCTAAAACATCTTGAAGAAATACATCAAGAGATTCATTTAGCACTGGAAGAGTTTAAAGATTTAGTGGCTCAGAATCAATATTTTTTACTCTAACTAGATATTATATGAAACCATTGGAAATTATCCTTTTTGCCTTAGGAAATACATCTACCTGTTGGTTCACCAATATTACCCTCTCCTTTCATGGACTGGCATTTTTTGAAGATGAAAATGCACCCTTTCAGTGGCATAACAAGAAGCCAACCAATCCATATCCATTATAAAATAAAACTCAACCATTGCTAATTCAAAAAGGTTAACCATTGTATAACAACCACAAAAAGTTATCATACAATATCGATAAAATCAGCTAGCTATAATAGATCCACCATCCAGCATAGATACTTTAATTTTCTTAACCAATAATTCTTCTATTCGTTTGAACTTTTAATCAACCAATGGAGTGATGTATGATAACATAGAACAAGGATCAATTAATGTATATACAATATGTGAAAAGATAGACAATGTATATTTGGAAAAGCCTTTTTAATTTGCCGACTCACCAGAGCATATGTACAATTTTGAACTCCACTAGTACTAACGACTCTTTAAACACCTCTGCCCCTACATATAGGCTATATACCCCTACTTAAGAATGCACTGATGATGAAGATATTGCTGATCCAGTAGGTCGTTCCCTACAACCCATGCCCCTTTATGCTCTTTCTTTCACTATATGCCCTGCCATAACACACCAAAATCAAGCATCTATCCCAAACTGAGATACACCTATATGAAGTTTTCCACGTTTTTACATGATTTCCAAAGATGTTTTAATTGGATCATACTACCTTACTCTTGATACCCCATTGTCCGTTAATTCTGACTCTTATTTTTTTGCGAAAAATAATTGCCCTTAAACCCTTGAAACCACGTTTGAGCATTAGTTGTAGAATAATATGATATTTAGGCGGTCTATTAGAAAACAAAGTACTAAACTCTCATTGAAAAAATAGAAATTGCCCCATATATCAAGCCCTATTGGAATACCCTCTTTGTAAGTCTTGTGTTCATCTACTTTGCCTCTAATCCATAATTTTTTGTTCAAAATCTTGTATCCTTTCTATATCTATTTCTTTGGTCAAAGAATCAATAGTACAATTTCTAACTAGATATGGATCCAATTTATCCACATATACATGAACTCTACTATTCGTAGTAGATACTATATTAGGAGCATACCTAGTTAAAGAGTAAAACCAGAGGTTATACTCCCTCATGATTATATTTCCTTGGTGAATATGTAAAAACTAATTAACATAAGTCTCTTAGGTCTCAAATAGAAGGTAGTTATAATGAAATAATGCTTTGAACCCTTTCTAATTAGTTGAAAGTGCATCAATACCCCTAGATCATTTTCAATCTTCATACCATAATATAACCTCTCATTTTAATCTATACACTACTAGCACATCCATTTCTTTGCCTGATATATGCATAACACCTAGAAGCCTTTGAATTTGATCAATAATATCTTTTGGGTATTCATTAATATCTGATCGAGTTAATGTGGGAGGATCCAATTTATAAAAATCTTATATCTACAGGCTAGCTGCCCTATCTGCACCACTAGAACTTATGGTTGGAAAAGCATGTCCTTGAGCTTGTCTAACAACTATAATGGTAAAATATTGCACTGGATTTCTTAGATCTTAGTTGGTAGCATTAATTGGTGATTCTGAGGATGCTACTCTTCCCCTTAGATCTTCTCGAGATGGAGCAGTAGAAAAAGTTTCTTATATAAACTCAGCTTAAGCCATATTTTAATTATCTGGTTAATACCCTGCATTTTTGGGTTAAAATTCAAATCTCTGTTCCTATGTGCATAGACCCAAACATAATGATTCTAAGTAAATATGAGTATAATGGTAAATTCTATACTATGGAAACATCTCTGGAGTTTAGTTGACTTCATAAATATCTCCTAACTTAAAGACGAGTTGAGAACTTTTCTATCGTTAAGTTTTAGTAAATGTTTCAACTTGTGTAAATTTCAAATGGTTAAATATAATAAGTTAGGTTGTCTACTATATACAACTGAAAGATATTTTAAGTCTTCTTTCTAATACATCCAATTTTACCTTAATTTGATGTCAAAGTAGAAAGTCATGCTCATTGTACCTGGGAGTATCAGTCAGTGAGAAGATGACAACTTGAGTGATGAGTTTTCAACTAACTGATGAGCTTTAAACTTCGTCATCAGCATAAATAGAAAAGGCCGTAAATGTTACGACCCAGGCTAGGTCCTGACCATGAAGGGTATCCCAAGTACACCAAGATCACCCCCTTTTCCTAGCCAATACAAAAAATAACATCTAGTGCTAAATTCAAATCTCATAACAATATAATAAGGTAAAACTTAAACAAATCTACGAATGTCAACATCAATGCCTAATCAATGGCAATATTCACAAATCCTCGACTATTTAAAAAATAACCAACATTGGGACATGCCCCCGATTCTTAAAATGCAAAAATACAATAACAGTGTTGACATAATATTAATGTAAAATCTTTAATTCTAGTATATGAAAGGAATATGATGGAACAATATTATTTTTTAGAGAATGGAAGCTCAGAACATCACCACAGATGATTGATGAACCAAACCGATCCACCTAACACAATGTTAAAAAAGTAGGATTTCTTTTGGACCCTACATCGCATGGGGGTACAATGTCTGGAGATGGTTTGAGGGTTGAGAGCTATTATGTAACTCGGTTAAGGGGTAAAATAATACCATGATCGATAGTTCATAATTTATCAATATCTAATGCCTGCAATCACATTCATATATATATATATATGTATATAATGTTGGGATATTGTACAAGGCTTAGCATGCACTTTAAAATCATTAACCTATACTATGTAGCATAACCATCATAATAAGGAACCCACGGGCTATATGGGTGCAAATCTACCCTAGTTGAAAGGAACCAGTTCATATGGCCGAATAAATCAAAGAATAATCACATAACCATATGTACTATAGCGGACCCAAACCTCCCAACATACATCAAGAGTGACTTAATCATTCTGTTATATAACATGGAGGACTCGAACGACCTGGTCATTTAGACCCTCACTTCAGCAATCATAGGTTCAACTATTGGACCCTTGGGACCTCCATGTTCTCGTCATATCTACACAATCCTTATTAAATCCCAATTTAAAAAATTTTCAAACATTTCCAATCATTAAATAAGTAGTCATTTGTTAAGGAATTATAAGGTGGTATTGTCATACCGAATGTAGCTTGCAAGAACATGTCAATTTACCTAATTAATCAATTCGCAAGTGGGACAAACCCAATTATCCAATATGAATCCAAAGTAATATGTAGTAACAAAACCATATATCCAAGTCGGACTCTATCCTAACTAGCCAATGAAAATACAAGCTCCTAAGACATAAATAATTGTCTAGCCAAGTGGGACTCTAAATCCTCAGCCATTAAAAGTCTGATGCTTTCTATTCAAGTTCAATTCATGGATATCAAGCCCTCTTTAAAAGTTAATTCAAGTTCCATTACTCTTATACTGTGAAAGGATTCAAAATACTTTTCAAAAAGCAAATTCACATGTTCAAAGAAAATTTCACAAGATTGGGTTGATGTTATTGTAAGCTTCAACTCATGAACTCATCAAACTTTGACAAAACCACATTCCCCATTGAATTCACACACCCATGAATCCAATCACTTTCAAAATTACTATTTAAAAGATAAACAATGTATATGTAAACATGAAATATCACATAAGCAATAATCACTCAAAACCCTAAACCCTTATCCCAAAACAATAAATTTATAAAATATGAATAACCACTTAAGCACTTGCTTATAACAAAATATTCTTTGGTGAAAGAGGTACATTCTTAAAAGGACCAATATTTTAGAGTGAATTTTCCATTGGAAGCTCTAGACAATAAACCTTAAGAAAACACTAATGCTCTTGCAGGAGAGAATTTGTGTGAAAAGAGAAGTTTATTTAGTCTTTGATTGATGCTAATGGGGTCCGAATAAAGTATTAAAGTTATGTATTATGCTAAGGGAAAAAATGGAAATTACCAAATAACCTTTAAGTTCAAAGCTAAAAAATTATCGCCAATAATCACTATATGGCTCGTAAAGACACACTACGACTAAAACGCTGCAAGTCATAATAAAGAAAAAACATTTGGGTACACATGGGTCACCTGATAATTGGCACCTTATGACTCATATAGAGTTATTAAGAATCATTAAGTCTAATCGTTCTAAAGGTAGAATACTTGGGGCATCATACTGGTTTTGCTAAAAAATGGGGCTATACTACTCATAGGGATTCCTTATGACTGAATACCTCTAGTCATCACTAGTGTAGAAACTAAGATAGAACTCATTAGATATAGTACAATTTGGGTCATATGACCTGTCAATACACCCTACAACTTATAGGGAGAGTCGTAGCCAGGGAAGTAAGCTCAAAACTCTAATTTTTTCTAGGGAAAAATATTTGGGAAGTTACATTCTCTCCTGATTAGGATCATTCATCCTCAAATAATAGGTCAAGGTATTTCTTACATGATTTACTGATGAGTGGTGATTTTACAACTCAATCTCACTAAACTTTCATATACATTACCTTGTTTTGGATGAATAAATAAGGTATAGTTGTATTTAATTGCACTAATATCCACTATTTACATGCATAAAGTATAAGGGATGGAAAGATCTATAATGGAGCTCAAAATTATCAAAAAGGGAGCAAAAAAGTTATGTTGAAGACCCAGAATAGAAGGGCTTCACTTACCGCAGTCGAGGTCTAATAACCGCGATCACGCCAGACAAGCTGGGTCAATACATTGTGGTTGTATTTACCTCTTGCGATTGCATAACTGTTGTAGCTACCCGAATCGCGTGGTCTCGTATTAGCCAAAAGAATTCAGCCTAGGGGAAAATCTTGAAATGTACGTGGCTGATCCCAATTTTGGCCAAAAAGTACCCAAACACTTGATTAGAAATCATAATAAATCTTCCCCAAATTTTTAGGTTTTGCTTTTGTAGTGTAGAAGCCTCCATTTTTGGAGAAAAATATTGTGTAAATATTGGGTGAAGAATACATTGGAGACTTTCTAAGTGGATGATTTTCTCACTACCATTGTTGATATTGTGGGAGAGCCAAGTTTGAAGTAACATTCGCTTTAATCTTCAACAATTTATTTCAACAGAGATTATGGGTATATCTATGCTTATTTATCTTATGAGTAGCTAAATCTCTCTCTTAGGGTTATGTGTGAATAAGGGTTAAAGTGTGTGTGGGTTGTTATTGATTAGCTTCTATTTAGTAGTTCATGTTTATGGATTTTATTATTGTTACGCTAACTAGGTTTAAATTTGATGGGTAAAAGCCCCAAATACCTACATGGGTATGATGAGTGAAAGTTTCACGCACTAGAAAAGCTGAAGACATCTTTGAAAGAAGTGTTGTAGGTGAAGGTTAGGAATCCATATCATCCTCGAAAGAGGGATGTGGAGACCAAAGCAATTATATACAATTGTGCGTGTAGTTTGCTAAATTTTCACTATCTTAGATATAAGGGTGAATGCGAGGTTGACTATACAGTGGGTATTATCCTGGAAATAGTGATGCCTAGATTGAGGTTGTGGTTACAAATTGTTATGAACACCTATTAGGTATTCAAAAGAATCAATTGGTAAAAGTTTGGTGTTTTGTTAAAAGACTAGCATCAAAATCCATAACCAAACCTACCTATATTTGGATTGCTTAGTTGATGTTGATTGCTAAAACCAACATATCACTCCCTTAGTAATGCATAATCCCAATATCCATGCATAATTTTTAAAACCCTAATTATTTACAGCCCTAAATTTATACTAAAAAACAAAAGAAACATTAGTGTAGATACCTATCTCACCAATTTTCACCATCTTATAACATTGGTTTAGATTAAACTTGTATCAATTATTTCAAAGTGACTTAATTTCCGCTCACATTGTTCCTCATGGTTTTACCCCGACTCAAAATTTGGGTAATTATATTGATGATGAACACCTTGAACTTAAATTACTGTGTAAGTTGAGCATTATAAAAAATGGCCCCTTAGCCAGGGAACAGTTTGATGTATTAAGTTAGTTTTGAATTTTAGTTAGTTGCTTTAATTCAAGCTTGTATATATATTTTTGTGATTTTCTCTGTAGGTAGATTTTATTTTATTTTTACTTTTCTCTATGGATTCTTACACCAAGTATGAGTTTGATAGTTGGAAGTCGTATCTTGATAATCCATGTTCACATTGTAATGGTCCATACTTCAAAAGAGATTGAAACTAAGCTCCTCAGAGAGAGACAGAATCACCATCTTGGTCTTGTAGGGAGTATAGTTGTCCTTTGTATATTAGTCTAAATGTACATTGGGATGATTGTCCAAATACCCATTCCCTTATTATACTAACTAAATTGATAGTTCTTCTTATGAGATCAATAGGTCGTATGATGAGAAGAAAGAAGAGCAACATATTAAGTCCAATAGTTATGACCTAAGGTTATTCATTATTTTAGATCAGCTAGATGAAAATGGGGAGAATATAGAATACATGCATAAAAAATGGATGATTTTACAGAAAGAGTTAATGGAAATTAAGAAAAACTTGAAACAATCTCCACCATGTTCATTGCCCAAGAGAAGGTTTGACAAAAAGAGAAACCAAGCTACGGTGAGGAGCTTGGTAGAAAAGGCTCCTCGGTTACTTCCCAATTATTTGACTCATATGAGGAAGAAGATGTTAAAATAAAAGAAGTGATACTAGTGTCAAAATAAGAATCAATACATACCTCTTATGATGACTCTAGTTCATTTTTGGTTGAAGATGCTTTGGAGGAAGCAATTCCAAAATTAGGTGTTATACCTCATTCAACCCACTTTTCAACATTGTTCGTCAAGGATGTGATGAGAATCTATTCATCGAGTCAAATTATGGGTAGTGGGGAGACAAAGTATTATTTCTACATTTTGGAATTTGATACTCAAAAGAAGCACATGAAATCCAACACATCATTGACCAAGGAACTCAACTTACGATGTACGAGGGATGGACTATTGAGGTGTTCACTCTTACCTAAGGAACTAATCCAAAAATTTAATGTAAAATTGGGAAAAAGATTCAAAATAATCAAAATGGAAAGATCGAAGTTTGCTCGCTATGTTCTCACTTCTTGCAAGTTTTACCTTGGAAGATCTGAATCTTCTGGTCCTCTTCCGCTTATATCATATTCAATGAAAGTTAGAACAAAGGTTAAAATCTTATAAGTGGAGGCACAAAAAAAAGTAGTGGAGGGATCATGATACAACATTAACCTAAGCACTCGGTGGGAGACATCCCGTCATGCCACGAAAGTGGACCGTACCCTTTTATTTATGCATGATAGAGTAGATTTTATTTTTGTGTTTGTTCATGCATAATGTATGAAAGTATGATTTCTCAGAGAAATTTTGATTGAAATTGAAAAAGAGAGTTGTTAAAGTGGCTAGTTGGATAGAACAGTGAAGTACAGAAGCCTAAGTTATGGCCTCAAGTACTGCGGTGGTGGTCTGTGCCTCCATAATCGTGGAGGCTACAAATTTGCAATCATAGAAATAGAACCACATTCTCTATCATACCAGTTTAAATGACCATCCAACTGCCATTTTTCCCACACATTCATCATCAAAATTCTCCCAAAATTCTACTATATGTTGGCATTGTGTACAATATCCAAGATTTTCATTTCAAACCTTTTGCATCATTTATCTAGTATGTAGACTCAAATTTTCTTATTTATGTTGTAATTGTAGACCTAGGACATGTTGTTTAGAAATAGGCATAAATTCATTTTTATAAGGTAAATTCGATGGAACCGTGTACTATTTCGATTTTGTAAGTTGGACACTTCTATTTACATGTTTGTTATCGGGACCCTTGAACCCACTAAAAATAATATTTTAAACCCTTTTACTGGGACGAGGTGCGGACAGGCACGCGCCTAGAGTGCGAGTGGGGGTAAATTTTTGATCAATTTTAAATTAAAATAATTTCAAAAAAGTAAAAATAATATTAAAATTAAAAAAAATTAAAAAGGTATTTTTTTCTCTCCATCCTTTTTAATTTAAAAATATTTTTAAAAATAATAAATTTTAAAAAAATTTAAAAAACCCCTTCCCCAACCCCCTCTCTCCCTCTCCCCTTCCCGTTCAGACAACTTCACACTACCCCAGCCCCCATTTAGCCACATCTCAGCCAACGTTCAACCACCACCACCCCACCCCAGTCTTCATTCAGCCACCCTCACCCCAGCCTTGTTCAGCCCCATCTAGGCCCCTTACTCTACCCCAGCCCAGTCAAGCCCCTACCCACCCCACCCCATCCTCATCCAAGACCCCTCAATTCCTCTCAATTATAATCTTTTCATTTTTTAATTAAAAATCAAATTTGAAATCTTTTCATAGTTTTTGGGATTAAAATTTAAATTTGAAATCTTTTCATATTTTTGTGGTATTAAAACTAAAATTTGAATTGAAAGTGAGTGATAGTGGATATTGAAAAATTAAAAAATTTCATGAATTAAACTTGAAAAACATAAAGTTTTTTTGAATTTGTTAGAGATATTCAAATTTAAAAATTTAAAATTCATTATGTTTGTATAGATTAATTTATAGTTAAAAAATTAAATTAGTTGGAGAAGAATTTTAATTATTTGGAATGAATTTGATATTTAGTTTGTGAGCAAAAATAAAAATGTTATTCTTAAAATTTTTCTATAATTTATAATTTTTTTATTTAATTAAATTTAATTTATTATGTATCATTTTAAAAATTACATTAAATTTAATGTAGTTCTTCAAAATAATGCGGAAGCTGACATGGCAGTTGACGTGCTGAGAGTGTGTTATACTCACCAAAAAAGTGTTTAAAATATTACTTTTCAATGGGTTCAGGGGTCTAGATAACAAATATGTAAGTAGAAGTGTCCAGCTTACAAAACTGACATAACACAGGGGTCTACTGAATCATTTTTCCTTTTTATTATGCAAAAATTGTGCTTGATTGTGTTTTCTTAGTTGTGATTAGCAGCTAGAGGGTATATACACGTAACTTGAGGAAGTCTTATGGACTAAGATTTTAACATAAAATGGTTGAAACTAACTTGTATATTCTGTGTTCCTTCATTACCCAATTGAGCTCCATATGAATTATTCAAGTTTGGGACTAAAATATAATAATATAGGCTTACGTTATCAGATCATGATGTTTATGTTCCTACTTTGAAGAAAAAGTTCATTTTAATTTTGTATATCTTAAGCTATGGTAGAGCTGTTGACTATGGTCTCATGTATCAAGATCGTGGTCAATGCTCTGCAATTACCATACCTGAGGACAGTTGTCGGTAGAAATCCATATTTTTGAATATCTATTTTCACCCCAGAATCTCCTATAGCTTTGCCACATGCACTTTTCTTGGTAATCTAGCATAAGTTTTGCTTTGAAAATACTAAAAATGACCTGAAGTGTGGTCCAAAAAGGTACTAAGCTACAAAATAGGAGACTTAGACAATACCAAATTCATGCCTCCGGTATCCCATAACCAGTATTACAATGACACCTCAAGGGCCAGGCTACTCCTAGAAAGGAGTATCTCTAGGGATAGAGTCCCAGAAAATTTTCCAAAATTCTTTGACAAACTTGCTTGTATTTGTGTAATACCCCATACCTTTTCCTAGATTTAAATCGTCTAAAAAAATATTAAGATCTTTCTTTGAAAGAAGAATCCACTTTTGTACATGTGGTATTTTTAAGATTTTCAATAATCTTCCCATCGATATAAAATTCTCCTAAATCTGATAACCGGGTAAGAAGTTATGACCATTCAAGTTCTCATCATAAAACAGCGCCATATTGGTCAGTGCCACACCGTGCCAAGAGCTAAAATGGAAATTGTCCTTTTCAAGTGTCTCAGCGCAATTTCCTCCATGTCACGCCAAAGTTCTAGGTCACAAAAGAAGGGGTAACAAGATGGCTCCGCATCGCGCCATCTCTCATTTTTCCAGTTTTTAAATTCGAGTGGCAAGGCGCGATAGTGCCGTGTCACGCCAGAGGTCCAATTCTGGAAGTTTTTACTAAAATTACAAGACGCGTTCAGGGTTAAAAGGGTCAATTTCCCACCCCTATTTAAGACCTTTAACATGTGATTAAGACAGTTTTCACCCAAAATACACTCTATTCTCTCAAAAGCATCTCAGGAACAACCTAGGGATTTTCATAGAAGATTTAGAATCAAGAATTTCCTCCATCAATCTTCATATATTTATGAACCAAGGTATGCATAGTGTTCATTCATGGACTCCTTTTGTCCATGAAGCCTAAGAATCCCTTTCATAAATTCAAGTTTATGGATTTTCTTATGAATTTCATAGTTGGGATTCTCTTTTTCATGTGGATAACAAGAAATTGAATTCTACTTCATGTTAGGTAATAAATTCTATGTGGGTTAAATTATTATCGATATAGATTCATGCAAACCTATGACTAAACCCTTGAATGATGAAATTAGAATTGAACCATCATGTTTAATTATTGTACAATGATGTTTACATGTACTATGCCTACAATATGTTTGGTTCAATGCCTAGATGAAAGAAAAGTGCCTAACTAGCATGATACCATGAAATCCCCATGTATGTATAAGTTATGCCTTTCACATGTTTTGATGAAATACTTCTATTAATGTATTATGGATTATGATGTTAGTTATATGTTCAAGTAAGTTATGCTTGGTTAGTTTCCTTCCATCGAGTTCTAGGGGTACTCGTACCCAAAACATTACCTATGTGCCTAGAGTCATGTCATGTTTTCATGATACTCCCAGTCAAGATATGAATCCTTAGACTTCAAACAAACTTATGAATCAAGAAATCTCCTTGATCTCATGAAATCAGTCAGTTGTCAGATATCAGTAGTATTTCGTCAGTCAATAGAATTTAGTAAATTAGCCCATGTTTAGTTTAGTAAATTATGTACTGAGTCTATTTAAATGGGAGTAGGAATTAGCATCGATTGAAACCAAGGATGGGAACACGCACTATCAGATGACGGTGTGATTCTTAGAATTCATCCTTGCATTACAGAACTATGTAGCCAACATAGGTTAAGATATCAACAATGTCTGATAAGGGTTGATGAGGTGGATAAACACTTTTAGATAAGGTCCCTACTATTCTCTTTTGGGGACACTATTAGATGAGGGTCACCCATAGCTTGATCTTACCAGTGGTGCGGTTTGGACACCCTTTGTATTTAGGGTTATAGAATAGACCCCAACACAGCCATAATGGCATATTAGGGCATGTCGGCTAGATAACTATTTCCAATAGTTTTATGTTACAGAATTAGGACATTCAGACACAGTCAATCAGTCTCAGTAATAAAACTCAGATAGTTTTTTATATTCCAGGACTGTCCGATATAGTCACTCATATTATTAGTTCTATCAGTTATCAGTATGACATGTTATTAGTATTCAGATTCAGTAATCATGTTATCATGGTATCAGTGTTAGTTATTATGTCTCATGCATGTATTCTCATGCTTATGATAGTTAGTCTGCTATTGTTATTGTTCTTGCATATGAACCACATGCATTCAGCCTACCTGACATGCATACCAGTACATTTAAAGTACTAATGCATTTGTACTATGGTTTCTTATACCATAGGTTTAAAGACACAAGCTCCAGAGCATCAGTAGATTCAAGTCTCAACTGTCAGAGTTAGCAATGAGTCCTCATCTTTCGAGGAGATGATCATCATTTTATTATCTTAGTAATTAGTTTATTAGTTGGTGTTAGTTGGGAACATGTCCCATCAACTTCTTATTCAGACAAACACATTTTAGAGGCTTTCCAGATTATAGTACATGTAGATAGCTTATTTTAATTATTTTGGGTATTTCATACCCCTCCCAGATATTAAATTTTTATCAGATACTATGTCTCAGTTTTGAACCTTATGGCCTTTCAGTGCATGTTTTCGCATTGTAAAGTATTTTATGTAGTACATAGGTACAGATATCAGTCATGGGTTAGCTTGCTATCCTTCGGGATCATGAGCACCATGTAGCATTTTGGGTATCATACTTGGAGGATCCTCCACTGCTCGCCACTCATATGTATCTCAGTCTAATTATAAAATATATAAGGAAGTGCAGAAAAAGTACGGTGCCAAGTTTCCCAAATTGGAGAGAGTATATTCATCTTTGGAAATATCATACAGGGACCTCAGGGAGTCACAAAAAAAGATGGTGAAGAGGGAAAGTAAGAGAGAAAAATTCTTCACCAAGATGTAGAAAGAGGTAAAGGTTATCTTTAAGGTGCTTAAAGCTAAGGAGCATCTACCTTCGTCGAGGGTCGAGAGTGATGATAAAGTCCCTATTGAGTGGTCTGGTACTGATAATGATGGTGATGATCTAGGGTATACCAAAGAGATTAGTTCGTAAGGCTAATTCAGGGAGCATCCATTACTCATATCTTGTTAACTAGGCAGTGGGGGCGCTGCCTGCTATTTCAGTTGTAGGTCCCTATCCCTTTATTTGTACTGCTTGGATGTTTTTCGGTAGTGTTTTGATGATATTATGATGATATTTTTAATTTTGTTTTGGGATGACATTTAGGATATTATTTTTGATGTGTTTTTGATATATTTCATCTAGGCACTCTGATGGTGTCCATATTTTATGGATTGTCATGCTTTTCTTTTATCTTTAGTATGCTTTTAATTTAATTTAATTTTGATTTTGGTGATGCGTGACTAGCTTTACTATGATTGATTGAGTAAGGACATTCTTAAGGGTAAAGTGTTATGTTTGGCTTTTTAGGCATAGGTGCAGGGGAAGTCTTAGTACCCGTAGCATAAATGTCAAAAATGCAAGGGGAATCTAAGTACTTGTTAGATTGCATGTCGTAAAAGTTGGGATCGTGTTATATGCCATTGGTGAAGTTTGAGTAGCCATATGGGTAGTCTGCCCGTTTTGAGCCTTATTATTCAACAAAGGCTTTGGTTTTTGCCATATTTTAGAAATAGTGTGTGATGCTAATGTCAAATGAAAAATACCCTCCATTAAATTTTTTTCAAAACAAAATGAAGGGCATGGACGTGAGCAATTTGGTAATGAAACTTTTTCTCTTTTGGTGGCTCCACAAGATTTTGACTTTTAAATAAAAATAGATACTCCCATTTGTGTCTTGTGGAAGAGACGTGTGAGCTACCTTTGCGAATTTTGCATGCCATGTGAGGTGAGATCTTATTATTTATATCTTGTAAAGTTGTGTTATCTAGAACTTTTCCGATTAGTCTTTCAAAGCTAACATTGATTGTATTTGGTTGGAGAAATGATCATAGGCCACCTTTGTATTTTTGGAAGCCCAATCTAGCCTAAAAATCTCTCTCAAGCATTAATATAATCCCTAGTTACCCAATTTGAGCCTTTGGACCTTTTTTTGGCAATCACATTATAAGTCGTAAACTATTCTTTTCATTCCCCTTTTGAACTATACCTTCCTTAAATGTGAAAATGTAATTTGAGGCTAAAAGCCTAAGTTGGAGGTGGTAAAGATTGATGTAAGTAAGTTTAGTGCAACCAAGATGTATTTATATTCCTAATAAGCCTAGACTTTTAAGAGAACCGAATAGAAGAAGAAAGAGTCAAACAAACGAAAGGATTGCACAAAAGTGCAAGAGAAAAAGGTGAAAGAAGTTGGGTAAACAAATGAAATATAAGGTAGTAATGACAAAAGAGAGAAAACAAAGAAGAGTGGATCATAGTCAAAGAAAAATTGAAGAACTGTAATGTAGATGTTAAAGGAAAGGTGTAGCCATGTTATTCCCCAGTTATATCTTACCCTAACTTGAACCTATGTTACAAGCTTAGAAAGCCCTTTGAGATCTCCAGCCATTTACTTTTTTGTGGTGGCGATTAAAAATAGGGGCAAGCCTATGGTATGACACTTGTTGCATGGAGATTTCCTTTGAAAGGGAGAGAGTTGTCCACTTAAAATTCCATGTTGCATATTTTGTAGCATGGTGTGAGGAATTCATTTTCTTGTGAGTTTGGCATATGAAACAAGTTGAGGTGGTTGAATTTTTAACCTTCTAAGAATGAAGCAAATGGAGTATAGCTTAGTTGTAGTAAAAAGGGAGTCACTTCTAGAGTATTGGTTTTTTTTTGCTTGGTTGCTCTTTGTAGTCCTATGTAGCCTTTAATATAGAAATTTTGTAGTGAGGGGTGTAGTGAAATTTTCTTAGCTCATGTACAATGGGCTACTAGAGGTAGTGACTAATGTTAAAGTCATTGTGATCTTTTAGGCATGAAGTTTGGGCATAAGCAATTGTGTCTCATGGTAAGAGGTAGTGTTGCTTGACAACAAGCAATAGCTTTAATTTTGGGGTGTTGATGAGTGGTGATTTTACCACTCACTCGCACTAACCATTCGTACACATTGCCATATTTTGGATGAATAAACGAGACTTAGTTATATTTAATTACACTAATATCCACCTTTTGCAGGCATAGATTTAATTGGATAGAAATAAAGTGGAATAAAGCTCAAAATGATAAAAAGGGAGTAAGACATTACAGATAAAAACTTGGAATAGAAGGAACTTAGTTACCACGGTTGCGGTCAGCTGACCGCGATTGCGTCAGTCAACCAAGGTCAATACATCACGGTTGCGTTTACCTATAGCGGTAACATAACTGTGGCTTCTGCCCGACTAGAGATATCGCAGCTTAGTGGAATGAATTTAGCTCAATGGAAAATCTTGAAATATGCGTGGATGATCCCAATTTTTGGCAAGAAGGACCCAAACCCTTGATTGGAAATCATATTCCATCTTCCCCAGATTTTTAGGTTTTGCTTTTGTATTTGATAATCCTCAATTTTAAGTGGAAGATTTGCTCACTACCATTGTTGATATTGTGGGAGAGCCATATTTGAAGTAACATTCACTTAAATCTTCAACTATTCATTTCCATGGAGATTATGGGTATCTCTATGCTTATTTATCTTGTGTTGCTAAATCTCCCACATGGGATTATCTGAGAATTAGGGTTAAAGTGTGTGTGGGTTGTTGTAATACCCCGTATGTTTCTAAGCTAGGAGATGAACCATTTTTCCTACGTATGAAACCTCCTATCCTGTGAGTAGCATTTTAGTGCATGACCCACAACTAGTATCCTAGAGATAATATAGCTTATGATACATTAAGCAAGTTCATATGAGTCACTTATGGTAACACAAGCTAAGAGTTTTTGAATCCATCAAGTTTTAGTGTTCGATTTTGCAAGGGTCATTTTTGAACGAGTATAACTCGATGTTAATGTGGTATTTCTGCATATTTCTACCCGGCAAAGTGTAGATAATTAAATTAGCTTTCCAATGATACCAATTTCTCCTTAATCCAATACCCGAGAGAAAAGTTATGCCCATTTTTGTGTGAGACAGTAAGGATAGGCGATTGGTTAGGCGCCGCCCAACCAAACTTAGGCGATTGGTTAAGCGTCGTGTAAGTCAATTGCATTGCCAAAAAAACTCCATTTTGAGTTATTTTGAGGGTAATTAATTCTTTTAACACTCCTTACACGTCCCTAAACTTAAACCTATGAAATATATAGCTTCTAAACACATTACAACCCTATTAACATCTCAAAGCTCATCATCCAAGAGCACCATAGGAGAAAAACAACTAGGGTTGGACAATCAAGCTTGAAGATCAAATTTCAAGGAAATTCCTCCGTCAATCATCAAAAACCTCCCTTTCAAGGTATGTGTAATGTTCATCCACGGATTTCTTTCGTCCGTGGAGTTCGAGAATCAATCATTAAAATACAAAAGCTTTGTTGATTGTGGTGATATGATAATACCCATGTTGATGCTTGTTTGTTTTGCCATATAATAGTATCGTGACTGTATATCTCATGAAAGTTATGTTTTTAGTTGAAAAATATGATCTTTAGATGGATTGATAGAATGCAAGTATGAAATCCACCTATGCCTTAAAGAATGCATACAAGGTGTTCGATAAAATGCCTAGTATGTTAGAACTTCATATTTACATGATTTCATGATATATAAATAACAAGTTCATGTTAGTCATACACTCAGGAAAACTTAGAAATCTCAGTAATCTCAGTAGTCCAATAATCTTAGAAATCTTAGTGCTCAGTAACCTCAGTAACCTCAGTATTCACAGTTAATCTCAGTAACTTCAGTACTCTCAACAAGTCCTCAGAACTCAGTATATTCCATTAGTCCTTGGAATACAGTAAACTTAGTTCAGCTCTGCTAAACAATACAACTAATATAAGTCCAGTTAATCAGTATCAGTTCAGCTAATTAGTTCTGTTAAGTTATTCAGTTCAGCTTAGTTATTTAGTTTAGTCTCCTTCAGATGGGAGTATAGGTTAGCACCGAGTGAACCCAAGGATGGGAACTCACCCAATAGTTAAGGGTGTGATTCTTAGTAGTCATCCTTGTATTCCAGAACTACGTAGCCAACATAGGTTGAGAAATCTTAACCCTTTAGATTACAGTTGATGAGGTGTCTTAACACATCAGTTTAGGGTTCCCACCATTCTCATTGAGTACCTGCCAGTATAGGGTTCTTACAGCTGTCCTTACCAGTGGCACGGTATTGACACCCCTCCAGTCAGGGCAGAGATTGGACCTCTGCTTAGCAATTATAGCATATTTGGGCCATTTTAGTTAGATAACTACTTCCATTAGTTTCAGTTACAGATTTCAGGACTGTCAGCTATAGCTACCCAATCTCAATAAAGAAATCAGATAGCTCTTTAGATTTCAGTCTATCAGGGTTGTCAGATATAGTCAACTCACAAATAGAATGGAACTTAGATAGTTTCCTTAAGATTTATGGACTATCATATATAATCACTTATGCTATCAATCACAACAGTTATCAGAACTCATGCTATCAGTATTCAGCTTTAGGACTGTCAAATACAGTCAATCAGACCAGTTCTTCATAATTTGAACTGTCAGAAACAATCATTCATTTATCAATAATGCAATATTAGTCATTTAGTATTCAGTAATAAAGTATCAGATCCATCACTTATTACTGATTTACCTATTAATATCAGTAAACTCAGTCTTTCAGAATCTCACTATCAGTACACTCATGTTGTCAGTATTTAGACTCAGTAGTTCGTATCTCCACGAGTTCAGTTACAGTTACATATGCATGTATGTACTCTCACGTTCATATCAATCAGTATTGTCCATGCATATAACCCTTTGCATTTAGCCTACCTTACTCAGATACTCAGTACATTCAGCTGTACTGACGTATTTGCACTATGGTGCTTTCTCTTATGTTACACCATAGGTTCAGAGGCATGAGCTCCAAATCAGCAGTAGATTCTAGGATCAGCAGTTAGAGTTATATGATTTCATTTCTATTTCAGTTTTCACTTTATTTCAGTAGTTGGAGTTAGTTTGGGACATATCCCATCAACTACTTATTTAGTTTAGTTAGAGTCTTTCGGACTAGATGTCAGATTACATATTCAGACATTAGTATTTATGTTTCTTTTTGGTATTATTATACCATATTTTTCAGATATGTATCAGTATTGAACCTTATGGCCTTACATTTCTTGTTTCTGCATATTTTATGAGATATTATCTAGTTTACAGGTATAGATATCAGTCATGGGTTAGCTTGTGATCCCTCGGGGTCATGATCATCGTGTAGCATTCCGGTTCAGCGAATCGGGGCATTAAAAACTTAGTATCGAAGCCTAAGGTTTAACGGTGTCCTAGGAAGTCTGAAAGCTGCATCAAGTAGAGTCTTGTACATGGGCGTGTTATGCACCACACTTATGTGCAAGAGGCTATGAGATGTTTTAGGAACAATTTCCGTTCTTTCATGTCTCAAGATCGTGCTATAGCAAGTTTCTTTAAGTAAACCATGTAGATTCATATCATGCACCCCTTATGTTTACTTTACCTTACTTTCAAGAAAATAGAAATAGTGAAGTTCAAAGCCCTAAAGACAAGGCTTTCTCAGACAATCCCTACGGTTAGTTATGGGATTAGCAATAGACTCAAACAGTATCCCATCAGTTCATTATTGTTCCAAGGTCGTATAGATTTTATTCATGATCATGAGAACTCATTCTTGAACCCATAAGTTTAGCAGTAGCATAGTTGGGATAGCATTATTCTATTTGATCAGATTATGTATTCATGGGTATTAGATCAGTAGGCTTGAACAGTACGAGCTAAAAACCTAGTTTATTGACTTAAAATTTAGGATGAGGGTGTGAAGTGATATTAGCAGTATATGATGAAATAGAATTAGATGATGTGTTTAGTAAGATAGGCAGGTGTTGAACATAATGTAGGTATGTGATGGTAGATCAAGTACCTAAGCTAGGCCCTCAGATTTCAGTAGTAGAGCCAGTATGTATAGAAAGCAGTAAGGGAAGACAATTCCAGACCTATTCTCATCTCAGTGTAGAGTTTTTCACTTCAGCTATCACGAAACAAACTCAGACATTACATACCAACTCTATGGTCATGAACTATAATCATGTATGAATTTAATTTCCAGCATAAGGAGTCCCTTTTACTCTACAGTACGAGTCATCTTCCATGAGACCAATCTACTTTCACACACTTTCCATGGGATTATGTGCACCTTCAGTTCCTAGTATAAGGGGTTCAGTTCCAGCTTCCTCAGTATTTGAATCATATCCCACGAGTACAGAAAACTCTAGACTTAGTTCATGCAGCTCATGACTCATGTACGCATATCATGCTTTCTAGTATTCTTAGCTTCCATGACTCATGCTATGCCCCTGCAGATCAGATACATTTAGAATATGTCATGTATATCATCAGTTCAGACCTTATTGGTAAATCCAAACTATTATTATTTTATTCCTCAAGTTTCAGTCATGTATCAAGTTTAGTTTGTATCAATTCATGTTTCAGGTCCTCTGATTTGCTCCTCCAGTTAGCTCTCCTTATGGAACAGTGTAGTGATGAGAAGTTGTTTAGATAAGAGAAGTTTGTTGCATGCTTACTTTGCACGAAGGTGTATTTGTGAAGATAGGCTTGAATGTCTTGATAAATGTGCAAGTAAACGTCTAGCAAAGGGTCGTATTTAGAAGTTGGGAAAGTACAAAGTGTAAGTGTACATGTATATACTTGACTTATGTCAGTCCCCAGCATATAGCCATCAAAAACTAGTTGCCAACTTAATTATAGTTTTAGTATCCAACACTTAGTGATCATTGTTCAGTCCTTGAATTTAGTACTTCTGTACTAGCTATAGGCTTAGTTATAATATCATATTCAGCTCAGTAACCAGATTTGAAACGCAGTTCAGTTCCAGACATGCTTGACCATAGTATTCAGGTTGTTAGTACTCAGTTATCAGTGTTTCAGTACCCCAGTTTATGGAATACCTCAGAGCCATGTAGTACGCTTGGTATCGCATTCGAAAATAATACAGACTTCATGAATCCGTGCTCAGATACCTTATTCTACTCAGTTATTCCTTATCTCCTATGATTAAAACTCAAAAATCTCAGCCCATCTATTCAAACTAAGTACAGTTTAGCTTTGCAAATCCAGTATTCAGCAATCAGTTATTCAGTTAATCAGAAAAGTTAATATATCTGTGCACTCATGTTCAGCTCAGTTCATGTGTCATGTCTCAGTTTTAGATCCTAGTTATTTAGTCATGACTCAGTTCCTAGGTGTTTTGAATATCGCCTCTATTTTCCTCAGTAGCTCATCCAAGTTAGTATTCTTTTAGGGATATAGTGTCCCAAGGGAGAGATACATCATACCCCCAAACTTTCATGACATAAACATGCTGCTCTCTTTTCTTTTGATGAATCCAGCTTGGAGAAGGGGTACTCATAAGATAACCATCAAGCTCCAACTTCAGTCGTATGCCATGTTTTTAAGATTCAGTTCAGATCATGATATTCAGTATATCTACCACGTCCCAAACTCAGTTATGTTCTCATGTTTGCAATCATGCATACGGAGTAATTAATCTCAACCTTATCGGTATTATCAGTTGAAGGTAACAGTTTTCTATAAAATTACTCATTGTCATGTTTATATTTCAGTCCCAAACTTGGTATTCAGTTCCATGCTCATTTTTCAGTTCAAACTTGATACCTTTACCATTGTATGTTCATGAGTAAGTTCAGTCATGAATTCACGCATCAGATATGTGCAATCAACTCATTAGTACTTTTAATCATGCATTCACGTATTATGTCAGTAATATAATCATGGATCAGATATGCATGAATTCATCCTTTCAGTTGTCCATCAGATATGCATTCTCATTTTGAGAAAAATTACTTTATTAGAATCCTCAGTCTTATATTCATGAATCAGCTTACCATGCATCAGATATGTATGTTCAGTATGTTGTGCTCAGCTTTTAGTCATGCCATTCATGAACCCATGTTTCAGTAGTGTATGTCTTGTACCTACTTTATCTTATCGTCTCTCCCGCTTCAGTTAATTTCCATTCGAGGATGAAAGTTCCCAAGGGGGAGATATTGTAATACCCCGTATGTTTCTAAGGTAGGAGACAAACCATTTTTCCTACGTATGAAACCTTCTATCCTGTGAGTAGCATTTTAGTGCATGACTTACAATGAGTATCGTATTGATAATATAGCTTATGATACATTAAGCATGTTTATATGAGTCACTTAAGGTAATACAAGCTAAGAGTTTTTGAATCTATCAAGTTTTAGTGTTCGATTTTGCAAGGGTCATCTTTGAACAAGTATAACTCAATGTTAATATGGCATTTCTGCATATTTCTACCCTCCAAATTGTAGATAATTGAATTAGATTTCCAACAATACCAATTTTGCCTTAATCCAATACTAGAGCGAAAAGTTATGCCCATTTTCGTGAGAGACAGTAAGGATAGGCGATTGGTTAGGCGCCGCCCAACAAAACTTACGCGATTGGTTAGGCACCGCCTAAGTCAGTTTCAATGCCAAAAACACTCCATTTTGAGTTATTTTTAGGGTAATTCAGTCTTTTAAAACTCCTTACACGTCCCTAAACTTAACCCTACGAAATATATAGCTTCTATACACATTACAACCCTATTAACATCTCAAAGCTCATCATCCAAGAGCACCATAGGAGAAAAAGAACTAGGGTTGCCCAATCAAGCTTGAATATCAGATTTCAAGGAAATTCCTCCGTCAATCATCAAGAACCTCCCTTCCAAGGTATGCGTAGTGTTCATCCACGGATTCCTTTCATCCGTGGAGTTCAAGAATCAATCTTTAAAATACAAAAGCTTGGTTGATTATGGTGATATGAGCTTACCCATGTTAATTCTTATTTGTTTTGCTATATAATAGTATCGAAACTGTATATCTCATGAAAGTTATGTTGTAAGTTGAAAAACATGATCTTTAGAAGGATTGATAGAATGCAAGTATGAAATCCATCTATGCCTTAAAGAATGCATCCAAGGTGTTCAATAAAATGCCTAGTATGTTAGAACTTCATATTTTCATGATTTCATGATATCTAAATAACAAGTTCATGTTAGTCATACACTCTAATATGAATTTCCATGCAAATTATGTGTTGTTATTGTTGTGGTATAAAGCATGTATGATAATGGAGATATAAATTATGTACACAAAAATATATCCATGCTTTCCCTACCATGTTAGAGATGTTTAATAAATACATGAAGTATAATATCCCCAAATCATTATAATATGACCTAAACATTACAGGTTGTCGTTCCCTTACGCTTGAATGGTTTCAATGCGATTGCCATGAATAGTATATGTTTTTAGAATGCCCATGATATTAGAATATGAGATTTATGACTTGATTATAAGCATTCCTATTTATGATAGATATTATGAAGACCATGTACTTCATAAAATCCCCCACTCATGTATTATTGATTTTTATTAATGCTCGTGTACTCAAGAAATTCAAGTTGTGTCAGTTTCCTTCCATTGAGTCCTGGGGGTACTTGTACCCAAAAAATAAAGTTGTGTGCCTAGAGCCAATGTCATGTTTTCATAACACTCTCAGTCAAGCAATGATCTATAAAATTCAGTCAGTCATGTGACTCAGGAAAACTCAGAAATCTCAGTAATCTCAGTGGTCCAGTAATCTCAAAAATCTCAGTGCTCAGTAAACTCAGCAACCTTAGTATTCACAGTCAATTTCTATAACTTCAGTACTCTCAACCAATCCTCAGAACTCAGTACATTCCGTCTGTCCTTGGAATCCAGTAAACTTAGTTTAGCTCTACTAAACAATACCACTAGTATCAGTCCAGTTAATCAGTATCAGTTCAGCTAATCAGTTTAGTTTAGTTATTCATTTCAGCTTAGTTATTCAGTTCAGTGTCCTTCAAATGGGAGTAGAAGTTAGCACCAACTGAACCCAAGGATGGGAACTCACTTGCTAGTTCAGGGTGTGATTCTTAGTAGTCATCCTTGTGTTCCATAACTACGTAGCCAGCGTAGGTAGAGACATCTTAACCCATCAGATTAGGGTTGATGAGGGGGCTTAACCAATCAGTTTAGGGTTCACACTATTCTCATTAAGTACCTGCTAGTATAGGGTCATCGCAGTTGTCCTTACCAGTGGTGTGGTATTGACACCCCTCTAGTTGGGGCAGAGATTGTACCCCTGCTTAGATATTATAACGTATTTAGGGTATATCGGTTAGATGAATAGTTCCCACAGTTTCAGTTATAGATTTCAGGACTGTGATCTATAGCTACCCATTATCAGTAAAGAACTAAGATAGCACTTCATATTTTAGTACAACAGCGCTGTCAGATACAGTCAACTCAGAAATAGAATGAAACTCAGATAGTTTCCTTCATATTTATGGACTGTCAGATACAATAACTTATGCTATCAATCACAACAATTATCAAAACTCATGCTATCAGTATTCAGCTTCAGGACTATCAGATACAGTCAATCAGACCAGTTCTTCATAATTCGAACTGTCCGAAACAATCCTTTTTTTATCAGTAATGCAATATCAGTCTTTTAGTATTCAGCAATACAGTATCAGATCCATCACTTTTAGTTATTTATATATCAATATCACTAAAGTCAGTCTTTCAGAATCTCATTATCAGTACACTCATGTTGTCAGTATTCAGTCTCAGTAGTACATATCTCCATGAGTTCAGTTACAGTTATGTATGCATGTATGTACTCTCATGTTCATATCCGTCAGTATTATCTATGCATATAACCCTTTACATTTAGCCTACCTCACTCGTATACTCAGTACATTCAGACGTACTAACGCGTTTGTGCTATGGTGCTTTCTGTTATATTACACCATAGGTTCAGAGGCATGAGCTCCAAATCAACAGTAGATTTCAGGATCAGCAGTCAGAGTTAGACGTAAGTCCTCATCCTTCGAGGACATGATGATTTCATTACTATTTTAGTTTTCACTTTATTTCAGTAGTTGGAGTTAGTTGGGGACATGTCCCATCAACTCCTTATTCAGTTCAGTTAGAGGTTTTCGGACTATATGTCAGATTAGATGTTTAGACTTCAGTATTTATATTTTTTTTTATTATTATACCATATTTTTCAGATATGTATTAGTATTGAACCTTATGGCCTTACAGTTAATGTTTCCACATATTTTATGAGATATTATGTTGTTTACAGGTACAGATATCAGTCATGGGTTATCTTGTGGTCCCTCGTGGTCATGAGCACCGTGTAGCTTTCCGATTCAGCGAATCAGGGCGTTACAGTTGTTATTGATTAGCTTCTATTTAGTAGTTCATATTTATAGATTTTATCATTGATATGCTAACTTGGTTGGGGTTTTATGGGTGAAAGACCCAAATACTCACATGGGTATGATAAGTGAAAGCTCCATGCTTTAGAAAACCTGAAGCCATCTTCGAAAGAAGGGTTTTGGGTGAAGTTTAGTAATCCATATCATCCTCAAAAGAGAGATGTGGAGATCAAAGAAATGATAGATAATTGTGTGTGTAGTTTGCTAAATTTTCACTACCTTAGGCATATGGGTGAATGTGAGGTTGACTATACCATGGGTATCATCCTAGAAATTCGGATTCCCAGATTGAGGCTGTGGTTACCACTTGTTGAACACATCTATTAGGTATTCGAAATTATCAATACATGAAGTTTGGTGCTTTGCTCAAAGACTAGCATCAAAATCCATAACCATACCTACCCGTATTTTAATTGCTAAATTTATGTTGATTTCTAAGATCCACATATCACTCCCTTAGTAATGAACAATCCCAAGATCAGTGCATAATCGTTAAAACTCTAATTATTCGTAGCTGCAAATTTATAGTCGAAAAAAAGAAACATTAGTGTAGATACCTATCTCCCCCATTTTACCTTCTTGTAACATTGTTTTGGATTTAATTTGTTTCTATTATTTTGAAGTGGCTTAATTTCCAATCACATTGTTCTTTGTGGATTCGCCTCTGACTCGATAGTTGGGTAATATATTGAAGACGATTGTCTTGCACTTAAATTGACGTGTAAGTTGAGTGTTATCACTTACATCTAACAAAGATAGAAAACAAAGATGTTTAGGAAATTGTAATTTCCTTTAACAAAGTATAAAAAACAAAGATGTTAAGATAATTACATAAATTAAGCATGATTATCCAGAATGGGAAATAAGAATGGATATTTGGACTTCCTTTTCTCTTGCCCTTCCCAAGTAGCTTCTTCAACTTTATGATTCCTCCAAAGAACTTTTACCGAAACCACATCTTTTCTCCACAGATGACGAATTTGTCGATCAAACATCTTAGTCGGGACTTCCTTATATGACAAAGAATTCGTAAACCAACATTGTCCAGAGGAACTATCAAGGAAGGATCACCCAAACACTTTTTTAACATCATAACATGAAAGACTTGATGAATGGAACCCACACTCAAAGGTAAATACAACTCATAAGATACACTTCCCACTAGCCTCAAAATATGATATGGACCTATATAAAGGGCACTAAGCTTTTCCTTACTTCTGAACCACATCACTCCCTTCATGGGAGACACATTCAATAACACCCAATCATCTACATAAAATTCCAAGTACATTGTCATAGAACTTTTGCGACATTAGGTGGCCTTAAGCCTATCCCTAATCCCCTTTACCTTTCCCATTGCTTGGGGATCAATGTCGAGACCGTACAACCTATTCTACCAAGCTAAAACTACCCAATGGGAGACATACACTGCCTACAGTACAAAGCCTTAAATGGAGTCATTCTAATACTATAGTGGAAGTTATTATTACATAAAAACTCTATTAGAAACAAATGGTCATCCCAACTTCCACTAAAATCGATCACACAAGACCTTGGCATATCCTCCAAAATCTATATAGTCCTTTCCACTTGTTCATCCATCTTAGGGTGGAAAGTGGTGCTAAGATTCACCTTAGTTCCCAAACCTCTCTGAAAGGAATGCCAAAAATGAGATGAGAAATAAGTACCTTGATAATTTATGATGGCTAATAGAGCACCATGCAACTTCATGATCTCCCGAATGAAAATCTTAGCATGATACTATACAAAATAATTAGTCTTCACTGGAATGATATAAGCGGACTTAGTCATCCTATCTATGACGACCCAAATGGAATTTAATTGTTGGCGAGAATATGCTAGAATAGTAACGAAATCCATATTAATCACTTCTCATTTCCATTCGAGTAACTAAATTACTTATCACTTCCCATTTCCACTTGAGCAACTAAATTTCTTGAGACAACCTATCTTTTTATTTCAACATACCATAACTACTAATCTCAAAACCTATCTTGTTATTTCAACATACCATAACTACCTACACCATCCTTGATCTACATCAAAATAGGGTCAAAGAACTATTTCTTCTTCACCTCTAAATAAAGAGATGACTCCACAACCTCTTGCCTAACCACACCACCTTCTTCAGAGTTTAAGATATGAACTCCAAGATTAGCCAACCGAGTAATAACTCTCAATAAATCTCGCTTTTGTTTATCCATATAAGATAAGCTTCCCACTGACAACCTACTAAGAGCATGAATAATCACATTAGCTTTACCTGGATGAAAATGAAAACTCATATCCTAGTCCTTAGGAAACTCAAGCCATTTCTTTTACCTAAGATTCAACTCCTTCTGAGTAAACACATAGTGCAATATCGTATGATCGAAACAGATGTGACCATAAACCCCATACAAAGAGTGACTCCAAATATCCAAAGAAAAGACCACAACCAACAATTCCAAGTCATGCATCGAGTAATTATTCTCATGCACCATCAACTGCCTAGAAGAAGATGCAACAACATTGCCATGCTGCATAAAAATACAACTCAATCCAACACAAGATGCATCATAATTAATGATAAAGCCTTCAGTGCCCTCGAGTAGAGTCAAAATAGAGTAGAAGTCAACTTATCCTTCGATTTCTCGAAACTACAATCACAAGCACCAATACATAGTAACTTTACCTTTTTTGAGTTAATATAGTCAATAGGGCAGCAATAGAAGAGAAACTTTCCGTAAACCTCCTTTAATATTTGACTAAATCAAAGAAACTCCAAATGTCGATTGGAGTCATAGGTCTAGGCCAGTTCTTAACCACCTCAAATTTTTATTGATACACCATAATCCCCTCACTAGAAGCAACATGACCTAAATAAGCCCCAACATTTAACCAGAACTGACAATAACAGAATTGAACATATAACTGCTGATCTTTATGTCTCTGCAACACTGAAGTTGTTGGCATGATCCTCCCCATTTATGGAATATACTAGAATATTATCCATAAATACAATCATGAAATAATCAAAGAACTATCTGAATACTTGGTTCATAAGATCGACAATGCCGCTAGGAAATTAGTCAAACAAAAATATATGACTCGGAACTCATAATGGCCATATTAAGTACAAAAGGTAGTCTTAGAAATATCCACATCCATAATTTTTAGTTGATGATAACCCGATTAAAGATCAATCTTAGAAAAATACTTTACACCCTAAAGATGGTCAAAGAGATCATCAATCCGAGGAAGTAGATATTATTCTTCATAGTCACCCTATTTAGTTAGTGGTAATCTATAGACATCTAATGGGACCCATTCCTTTTATGCATAAAGAGTACCGGAGTACCCCATGAAGAAACACCAGGAAAAATGAAACCCTTATCTAGAAGATCTTTCAAATGCTCCTTAAATTCTTTTAACTCAGCAGGAGCCGTTCTATAGGGAGTGATAGAGATAGGACTTGTGTTCGGAAGAAAATCAATCCTAAAATTTATCTCCCTATCTGGAGAATCACTAGGAAGATCATTAGGGAACACTTCAAATAACCCACAGACCACAGGGACCGATTTCAATGAAAGGCCCTCGATACTAAAATATTTAACATGGTTTAAATAGTATAAACACCCTTTGGAGATCAACGTTTGAGATCTAAGATACGAAATAAACCTTTTCTTAGGCATAAAGTAACAACATTCCAACTCAAAAATCAGCTCATTAGGGAATTGGAAATAGACCCTTCGAATCCAACAATCAAGAGAGGTATTACATGAATAGACCCAATCCATCCAGAGGATAAGATCAAAATCAAACATATCAAATTCTATAAATTCTACCAAGGCCTCCTTGCCACATATAGATATCACACAACCCCTTTAAACTCTTTTAGCAACCACAGAATCAGGCACTAGGTGGACACAGAAAAGGGTCAAAAATACTCTCACAACTAAAACCAAAATGAATACATATATGGGGCCTCATATAAAAGAGTAGACCCCAGATAAAGAAGAAATTCCACATCACAGGAAAAGAGTTTTAACATATTGGTTACAATATTCATAGATACCTTTGATTTCTGGCGATTGGAAAGAGTATAAAGGCGATTACGACTAATATCGGAGCCAGAGATATCACCCTTTTGTTCAAGAGATACAGACGTGGCGACCAGAACCTTACTATCCGTATAGAAACCCTGACTATGGGATAATCCCACTGCATCTAAACTAATTGACCGCACATAAATCACTTATTTCTCCCCTCCTCACAAAATCAATGATGCACCTACCTAGAGAAATAGTAAAGAGGATAAGATGGGGTTGACTGGGCTCTACTAACCTAAGGGAACCCTATGCTATGGGACCATTATTGTTCTTGAAACTAAGGTCACTAGACGACTTAGTATATGGAGCACTAACAGTAGAATAAGAAAAAAAATTTCCCTAGGTATTCTTTTTAGACCACTCCTTGCCATCACTATTACTATTTTTGCGGCCTCCATTTTTTTCTTAATACCAAAACTTCTTACTCAACCTCTCCCCAATTTGTGCCTGTTTTTTCATCTCATCCTCCACTTGTTGCATGTACACCGTCATCCTAGAAATATCCAAATCCTTGTTCAGCAAGGAGGACTTGCATTCTAATACCATATCATGGGAAAAACCAGAAGCAAACTTTCTCATCATCTCTTATATGAAAATAGTAACATAGGAGCATAATGAGACATCTGGAGAAACTTCAAGACGTACTACTTAAGAGTCATCCTTCCCTGTTTTAAATTCACAAACTCCACAGCCTTTGCTTCCCTCAACTCCTAAGGAAAAAATTGGTAAAGCAAGGCACCAGAAAAATCATTCTACAAGGATACTTCGTTATCATTACTTCGCGACTAATCTTTCTCCTCAAACAACTGTTATTCAACATCCTTTAACTAATATGTGACAATTACCACATCTTCAGATTTAAAAGCATGTAATACTCATAAAATCATTTCCATTTCGTCAATGAACCCTTAATGATCCTCCTCAACCCTAAAACAAGTGAAAATTAGAGGTTTAAGTCTAATGAACTGGCTGACTCTAGTGGCCTCAGTAGAAGGCGAAACAACACCCTCATGTTTAGACTTGCGAGACTGAAAGGTCACCAACTGAGTCAGTAGATGAATAGTGTGTCAAATCTCAGCTTTAGAAATGTCTCCCAAAGGCGATAGGCCATAATCATCATCATCCCATGGGGCTCGAGATGGACTAGTAGGGACCGGAGAACTACACTTGGGGTAGTACAAGAAGGAGATGGATCCTTAGACTAGGTCTAAACTCCATAAGTAGAACGAGTTCCTACTACATTATCCTTAAATGGGACAAAAGAGTTTTCACGTGTATCAGTTCTTCGTAGAAGTATGATATGAAATATGAACAAATGGGTATTTGAGGAGATTAAAGACCTTAGAGTCTATAGATAAAAATTATATCATAAGAAAATGTGAACATTCCAAAATTCCTTGTAGTCTCACCCTTATAAGTGTAAGTGTGATGCGCCCGCATAAAAAACATTAATTGACACTACTTTATGGACACCCAACCACTCGACCCTTGGCCTAGCCATGACAGGAATCCCAAGGCCATCAAGTACAAGGGACCACAACTTTTGCCTAGCCAATATAGATCATAACACTAGCCACAACTACATTCCAATCAAATAACAAGATAGGAAGTAATAAACTCTAAGACCTCTCAAAATATTAACATTAATACCCAATAAATAGTAATATCCACAAAGCCTTTACTAATAAAATAAATTAACGTCGTGACATATCCCTAACTCTGACAATGACAATGACAACAATAATGTTAATGATAATGTTAATGTGAATTCTGTAACTATAATTTATTAAAGGAAACTAAAGAAATGACCAAGTCTTTCATATAATGGAATCCTACTACTTCACTATAAATGACCGATGAACACTATGTAGGAAAAGTAAGATTGTCTTTAGATCCTGCATCGCATGGGAATATAGTGTTCGAAGACGGTTAGTGGGTTGAGTACTAACATTTAACTTAGGTTTAAGGGATAAATTAATGTCATGATCAACAGTTAATAATTCAACAATAATCCAATACATATGATCACATACCTATACATACATACTTATATATATAATTCCTAGATAGGGTTAAAGACATATCATGCACTTTAAAAATATTAACATGGAATGTGTAACATAAAAGTCATAATAAGGAACCACGAGCTATATGGGTCCAGCTCTTCCCTAGCTAAAAAGGTCCCTAGTGCGTGTGACATATGCACTATTAGGGGCTCGATCAAAATAATGATATACATATTCACTATGGGGGACTCAAACCTCCTGACATACATCAAGAGTGACTTAAGAACTCATTCATATAACATGGGGGACTCAAAACACCTGTCATTTTAACCCCTGTGTCGGCAACAACAGTTACCAGTATTGCCTACTCGAGACCTCTACTTTAACAACATAGCTACACATCCCTCATTAAAGTCCAACTAAAATAGTTTTCACATATTCCCAATAATCAAATAAGGAGTCATTGTTTAAGGCATTATCAAGTGGGATTATCATACCAACTATAGCTTTCAAGCACATGCCACTTTGCTAATTAATAAATATATAATAGGACACTAGCTCAACTAGCCTATGAGACTACAAAGATCCATATAGGAACCTCACCATATAGACAAGTGGGATTCTAACCCAACTAGCCAACGGTAATCCAATGTCCCAAGAAGGATCAAATTCATCTACTCAAGTAGGTCTATAACCCCTCGACCAATACGACTTTGAAGTTTTTAATAAAAATTCAATTCACCGTCATCAATCCATCTTTAAAAGTAAATTAAAGTTCCATTATTTTTTTATATTATGCAAGGTTTAAAAATAGTTTTCTATAAGCACATTCTAATGTTCAAAGCCAATTTCTCAATATTGGGTTGAGGTTATGTAAGCTTCAACTCATTAACTCATCAAACATGGGGAAAACCGCATTCCCCATTCAATTCACGCACCCATTCATCCAATTTGTTTCAAAACCTCTCTTTAAAACATAAATAATACATATGCAAACTTGAAACATCATATAAATAACAATCATTCAAAACCCTCAACGCATATCAAAAAACCAACAATTTAACCCACATGATTAACCACTTAAGAACTTTCTTTTAACAAAATAAGTTTTGGGGAAAGAGGTACATGCCTGAAATGATCTAATTTTTTGTTGGAATTTTCCCTTGGAAGCTCTAAATAATAAACCTTGAGAAAACCCTAATGGTCTTTTTAAAGAGAATTTATAAGAAGAGAGAATTTATTTTTCTTTATTATGGATGGAAATAGGGTCCCGATAAAGTTCTAAATCATGGCTTATGTTTAGGTAAAAAAGGGAAAAGGTCCAAAATTCTCATAAGTTAAAAGCTGAAAAAATTATCGCTAGTGACTACTGGTCAATATATGACCCGTATGGACTCACTACGACTTGCAGGGTCCAAGTTATAATCAAGACAGAAACTTTTCAATACATACTGGTCACCTTATTATTGGATCTTTATAACTAGAATAGAATCATTATGGCTGATTGTGTCTAATATTAGTTAAGGTAGAGATTTGGGGCATCATACTAGTTTGGCTATGGAAGTGAAGTTGTATGACTCGTAGGGAGTGTTTAAGACTCGCTACAACAAGTCCTCACGAGGGAAACAACTCAAGAAAAACTCATTGGATACCCTACGATTTAGGTCCTATGACCCATCAAGACACCCTAAGACTCATAGGGAGGGTCGTAGCCAGAGGAATGAGTTCAAAACTCCAATGATTTTATGAGGCAAAAAATCCATGGGGTTACATTCTCACCCTATAGGATCATTCATACTTAAATAATGGGTCAACAAGTTCCTCACACGATTTAACACAAAAACACACCAACACATATCTTAAAAAAGACAAAAAACAAAGATGTTGAGGAAATCACAATTTCCTATAACAAAGTCACAAAACATAGATGTTAAGATTATAACATACCTTAAGCACGATTATACAAAACGGGAAATAAGAATGGGCATTTGGACTTCATGTCCTCTTCAGCTTTTCAAGTAGCTTCTTCAATTTTATGATTCCTCCAAAGAACCTATAATGAAGCCAGATCTATTGTCTACAGCCGACAGACTTGTCTATCACAATCAAGACTTCCTCATATGATAATAAATATGAATCATCAACATTATCCAAAGGAACTAAAAAGGAAGGCTCACCAACACACTTTCCTTAGCATCAAAAAATGAAATACTGGATGCATGGAATCCAACGTTAAGGCAAATCCAACTCATAAGCTAGACTACCCACTAGCCTCAAAATATGATATCGACCAACATAATGGGGAATGAGATTTTTCATCCATCCAAACCACATCACTCCCTTCATGGGAAAAACCTTTAAGAACACCAAATCATCAACATTAGACACCAAGTCCCTTAGCCTTACATCCGCATAGGACATCTGGCGACTTTAGGTGGACTTAAGACTATCCCGAATCACCTGCACCTTTCCATTACTTGGAGAATCAAGTCGGTACCATACTACCTATTAACATAAACCTCAACCCACCCAATGGGAGACCTACAGCTCCTACCATACAAAACTTCAAAAAGAAGCCATTAGAATAACTAAAGTGGAAGCTATTATTATATGTAATCTCTATTAGAGGCAAATGGTCATCCCAACTACCACCAAAATCGATCACATAATACCTTATCATATCTTCTAAAGTATGTATAGTCCTCTCCATTTTTCCATTCATCTATGGGTGGAAAGTGTTACTAAGGTTCACCTTAGTTCCCAAACCTCGCTAAAATGAATGCTAACAGAAAAACGAGAACTAAGTACCTTGATCATATATGATAGAAAGTGGAGCACCATGCAGCTTTATGATCTCCTAAATGAAAAGCTTAGCATAATCCTCTGTAGAATGATTAGTCTTCACTAGCAATAAATGAGCAGACTTAGTTATCCTATCCACGATGAGCCAAATAGAATCAAATTATTAGCAATACAGTAGAAGACCACTCAAGAAATCCATATTAATCACTTTCCATTTCCACAAGGGCAACTCAATCTCTAGAGACAAACCACCATTCCTCAAGTTCTAAAAATTCAATTGTTGACACAACATGCACTTTGCCACAAAATTAGCCGCATCACTTTTCAGGTTTTTTCATAAGTAGATATCTTCCAAATCATGGTACATCTTCGTCCAACCATGATAAAAAGTGTAACTCGACTCATGAGCCTCAACTAAGATCCTTTCTCACAGCCCATCAACATTGGAAACACACAACTTACCTTTGTATCTCAAGACACCATTACCACTAATCTCAAAGGCTATCACTTTCTAGTGACCCACGATATCCTTGATCTATATCAGAGTAGGGTCAAGACCTATTTCTCAGTCACCTCAGCACCAAAAGTGGACTTCACTATTTCTTGCACAATCATACCACCATAAGTGCAAGAGATGAACTCATGATTATCCAACTAGTGAATATTTTTCACCAAATATCGCTTCTCCTCATCCATATAAGATAAAATTCTAATAGACAACCTGCTAAGAGCAACAACAATCATATTAGCTTTACTTCGATAATAATGCAGACTCATATCATTGTCCTTAAGCAACTCAAGTAATTTTCTTTGACTGAGATTCAACCTCCTTGAGTAAATATGTAGTTCAAACTCTTATGATTGGAATAGATGTAAGCATGAATCCCATACAAATAGTAATGTCAAATCTTCAAAGAAAAGTCCATAACTAATAATTCCAATTAATGAGCCGTGTAATTCTTTTAATGCACCTTTTACTGCCTATAAAGATATGCAACCACCTTGCCATAATTCATCTAAACACAACATACTCCCATATGATATGTATCATAATAAATGGCAAAACCATTAGTACCCTTGAGTAGAGTCCAAATCAAAGCCAAAGTCAACTTATCCTTGAACTTCTCTAAACTACCCTCACAAGCATTAGACCATGGGAGCTTCACCTTTTACTTAGTCAACTAATCAATGAGGCTGCAGTAGCAGTGAAGCTTTCCATCAACCTCCTACAATATCTAGTTAAACCCAGGAATTTCCAAATATCAGTTGTACTATACGTCCAGGCCACTTCTTAAATGCCTCAGATTTTTATTGATCCACCATGTTCCCCTCACTAGAAACAACATTATCCAAATTGTCCACAATATTTAACAAGAACTCACACTTAGAGAATTTAGCATATAACTGTTAATCCTTAAGAGTCTGCAATACTAAAGGGATGTTGTTGGCATGATCCTCCTTAATCTTTGAATATACAAAAATATCATCAAAAAATACAATCACGAACAAATCCAAGAATTATCTAAATACCCTATTTTTAAGATCTATAAAAGCAGTCGGGGCATTAGTCAAACCAAAAGATATGATCAGGAACTCATAATGGCCATACCGTGTACAAAAAGCAGTCTTTGAGACATCCACCTCCCTAATCTTTAGATGATGATAACTTGACAAAAAATAAATCTTAAAAAAATACTTAGCACCTTAAAGATGGTCAAAGATATTATTCATCATAAGAAGTGGATACTTATTCTTCACGATTACCCTATCCATTTGGCAGTAATCTGCATAGAAGGGACCTATCCTTCTTACCAATGAAGAGTACGAGAGCTTCCCATGAAAAAGCTCTAGGGCGAATAAAACTCTTATGTAGAAGATCTTTCAAATGCTCCTTAAGTCTTTCAACTTAATTTGAGCAGTTATATAGAGAGGTATAGAGATAGGATGAGTTTTTATAAGAAGACCAATCCCAAAATTAATTTTTGTATTAGGAAGAACACTAGGAAGATCAATGGGGTACTCTTTGGGAACTTCACACACTATAGGGATAGATTTCAGTGAAGGACTATTGAAACTAGAATCTTTAACATGAACTAAATGGTATAGACACTCATTGGAGATCAACCTCAAGGCTCTAAGATATAAAAGAAATCGTCCCTTACGCACCAAGGCACTACGTTCCCACTCAAACCCTAGAACATTCAGGAATTATAAACTAACCCTTTAGGTCCAGCAATCTAGAGAGGCATAACATGAATAGAGCCAATCCATCCTCAAGTTAATGTCAAAATAAAGAATATCTAATTCTATGAATTCTACAAAGGTCTCCATACAATTGGTACATATTAGAAAACACCTATAATCTCTTTTAGTAACCACAAAATCACTCACCGGGGTTGACATAGAAAAGGGGTCTAAAATACATTCAGGACTAAAACTGAAATAAATAGACACATGTGGTGTCACATAAGAAAGAGTAGGACCCAAATATAGAAGACAATACATATTATGGGAAATCATTTTAACATATTGGTGATAAAATTGATAAATAACTTGGATTCCAAGTAAGTGGAAAGAGTATAAAGGAAATTCTGACATGTTTCTAAGCCAAAGGTACATGGCAATCGAAACCTTATTTTCCATAGTAGCAACCATAACTGAGGGACAATCCCACTGTATGTGGCCCAATTGTCAAAACATATAGCACTTATTTGTCCCCTAAACAAAAATCTATGATACACCTGCCCACAGAAATGGTAAGAGGGATAAGATGGGGTTGACTGTGCTCCACTAGCCTAAGACTGGGTACCCTGTGTCCTGGTACCATTACTGTCCTTGAAATTAGAATAACCAGATGTCTTAGGATATTGAGAATTAGTCATAGAATAACCACAAAAAATTCCCTAGGTATTCTTCTCAAATCACCGCCTGCCATTACCACCACTATTTTTCTGATCTCTACCCTATTCATAATTCCAAAGCTTCTTGCTTTACCGCTCCACAGTTTCTACCTACTTTTTTCTTATCCTCCGTATGTCTCATATAGACCATAAACCTTGAAATATCAATGTGCTTATTCAACAATGTTGCTTTGAATTCTAACACCATGTCACGGGATAAACCAGTAGAAAACTGTATCATCCTTACTCTCCTAAAAGAAACTACCTCAAGAGAATAATGACATAACTAGTGAAATATAAAGGAATAATCCATAATAGTCATCCTGCCCTACTTCAAATTCACAAAATCCTTGAACTTTGCATCCCTCAACTCCTAAGGAAAGAAATGGTCAAGGAAGGTACCCGAAAAATCATTCTATAAGGCTATTTAAGCATCATCGCCTCTCGAATGATCCTACTCCTCATACCACTATTATGCCACATCCTGTAACTGATATGCGGCAAAATCCACACGTTCATAGTCAAAATCATGCATTACTCAGAGTGAACCCTTTCTCCTAAACCTCCTAACAAGTAAAATATCAAATATTTAAGTCTAATGAACTGGCTGACTCTAATGTCCTCAGTGAAAGGGGCAACAAACCCTCTTTATTCAGACTTCCAAGTTTGAAAGGTCAGCATTTGTGTGTATAGATGAACAGAGCATTGAAACTCAGCATTAGAAATTTCTCCTTGTGGCAGTGGGTAATGATCACTATCAGTCCGAGGAGGACTAGTAGGGACTGGTGGAACACCTAATATGGCACTACAAACAGGAGTTGGAGCCCTATACCGGGTCTAAATTCTATAAGTAGAACGAGATCCGTCGACATTGTCCATATATAGGAAAGAAGATTTAATACATGCATTAGATCTTCAGGTAGGAATGATCTTAAACGTCAATTAATGAGTATTAGAGGAGATTTAAGACCTTAGACTCTATAGCTTGAAATTACATAACAAAAAAGAAAATATTCCTAAATGTCTTGTAGCCTCTTCTTTATAAGTATAGCATGCTATACACTCATAAAATAGACTCTAATTGACGCAGCTTTCTAGATACCCAATAACACCAAACATAGGCTATGATACAATTTTTTCCATGACCCAAATTAGGGTATGGCTATGATGGGTATCCCAAGAACACCGAGGACCTGAGAGCACCCCTTTTGCCTAGCTAATACAGACCATCAACCCTAGCTGCGACTAAATCCCATCATATAACAATATAGGAAAGTAATAAACTCGACTACATCTAAGAATGTAAATATTAATACCCAATCCACTATAATATCTGCAAAGCCTCTACTATTCAGTAATACCCCTGAATCTAACAATGATATTAAGAATGATAATGTTAATATGAACTCTTTAATTCTAATTTATAAAAGAAAACCGATAGAATGATCAAGTCTTTTGCAGAATGGAATCTCACCACTTTACTACAAAAGACTGACAAACTAAATTAATCCATCTAACATAGTGAAAAAAAGTATGATTGCTTTTGGATGCTGCATCACATGGTGATACAGTGTCCAAAGACGGTTAGTAAGATGATCACTCAAATGTAACTCAGTGATTAGGGGTAAAATAATTTAATGATCAATAGTTCATAATTAATTAAAAATCCAATGCATACGATCACTTGCATTTATATATATATATAATTCCTTGGTAATGTACAAGGCTTATAACGCACGTTATAATCATTAACTTGGACTATGTTGCATAACCATCATAATAAGGCACCCACGGGCTATATGGGTCCAGCTCTCCCCTAGCTAAAAAGGCCTTGTGTGTGTGTCATATGGACTATAGGGGACTCAAACCACAAATAATAACATATGCATATTCACTAGGGAGACTCTAACCTCCCAACATACATCAAGAGAGACTTATGCACTTACTCATATAACGTAGTAGACTCAAACCACGGTCATTTAGACTACAACATTAGCAACTACAGTTTCTGGTATTGGCCTCTCGAGACCTCCACTTTCACAGCATAACTACTCAACCCTTATTAAAGTCTAATTAAAATAGTTTTTACATGTTACCAATCATGAAACAAGGAGTCATTCTTTAATGAATTATCAAATACTGTCGTCATACCGACTATAGCTTGCAAGGACGTGTCACTTTACAAAATTTGTAAATTTTCCAATGGGGCCCGAACCTAATTAGCTAATGTGACTCCAAAGATCCACACAGAAACCAAACCATATAGCCAAGTGGGAATCTAATACAACTAGACAACATGATACCAAAGTCCCAAGAAGGAACCAATTCATCTAGCTAAGTGGGACTCTAACCCCTCAGCCAATAGGAGTCTGAAGTTTTCAATTCAAATTCAATTTAACTCCATTAATTGCTCTTAAAAATTTAATTCAACTTCCATTACACTTTTATACTATGCAGGGTTTCAAAGTACTTTGCAATAAGCAAATTTTCATTTTAAAAGCAATTTTCACAAGATTGGGTTGAAGTTTTTATAAGCTTAAACTTATTAACTCATTAAGCATGGGGAAAACCATATTCCCCAAACAATTAACACACCTATGCATCCAATTTTTTTTGAAACCACCATTTAAAATATAAACAATACATATGTAAACATGAAACGTTACATAAACACCAATCATTCAAAACCCTCAACCCATATAAACAAAAACCAACAATATACACTAAATGAATAACGGCTTAATAACTTTCTTTTAACAAAATAAGTTTTGGAAAAAGAGGTACATCCTTGAAAGGATCACAATTTCGGAGGGAATTTTCCATTTGAAATCAACCTCTAGAAAACCTTAATGGTCCTAGTTGAGATAATATGTGAAAAGAGATAAGTTATTTTTGTATGTTATGGATATTAATGGGGTCCGAATAATGTTTTAAAGTCTAGGGTTAGGTTTAGGGAAAACGGGAAATGTCCAAAATGCCCTTAAGATAGAAGATAAAACATTATTGCCAATGACTACGGGTCACTATACGACTGATAAGTACTCAGTATGACTCAAAGATTTTGAGTCGTAATCAAGACAGACACATTTTATTTCACACTGGTCACCTTATGATTTGAAATTTATGACTCTTATAGTGTCATTATGACTCATTGAGTCCAATTGTACTTAAGGTAGAACACTTGGGGAAAAATACTAGTTTATCAATAGAAGTGTGGCTATACTGCTCATAGAGAGTTTTTATGACACTCTACCTCAAGTCATCATAGGGAAGCATCTCAGGCAAAACTCACTGGACAACCCACGATTTGTATACTATGACTCATCAAGATACCTTACGGTTCATAGGGAGAGTCATAGCCAAGGTAGTGAGTTCAAAACTCCAAAGCTTGTTTAGGGCTAAATATCCAGGGTGATACATTCCCCTCTCCCCACGCCAAAGATCATTCATCCTCAAATTATAGGTTAAGTCATTCCTTGCTTTATTCAACACAAAAATACACCCATACTTACCTTTAACAAAGACAGAAAACAAAGATGTTGAGAAAATCATAATTTCCTTTAACAAAGTTAGAGAACATAGATATTAAGATCATAACATACCTTAAGCACGATTATGCAGAATGGAAAAAAAGAATGTGTATTTCTACTTCATGGCCTCTTCAGCTTCCTAAGTATCTTCTTCAACTTTACGATTTCTCCAAATAACCTTTACCAAAGCCACAACTTTTCTCTTCTACCAACCGACTAGTCTATCAAAAATCTCAACCGAGACTTTCTCATAAAACAAAAAATCTTAAACACCAACACCTCCAAAAGAACTACCAAGGAAGGATCACCCATACAATTATTTAACATGGAAACATGAAAGACTAGATGAATGGAACCCAAACATATAGGAAAATCCAACTCATAAGCTACACTTCCCTCCCATCTCAATATACGAAATGAACTAAGATAACTAGAAATTAGCTTTCCCTTTCTTTTTAACTTAAATATGTAAATATAAGTATACTAACATAATCAATAGTATCATTAAAGGCATAAGTAATAGCATAATTAATAGGTATCAACCCTTGTATCAACCACATATCAATCACGTGACAAGGTTTCTTAATATAACATCATTAAGCATTTCAAATAGTCTAACAATAGTATAAAGGTCTACACAATCTGACATACATCATAGCCTAAGGTGGATCAAGGGCCCACTCCAATCCCTAAAGTTCCATTTTTGGTAAATCCTACCCAAACTAGGGTTAAGTTATCTAATTTCACTTTTAAATGTTGAAAAAGCATCAATTATTCTTATGATAGGAAATTCACTGAAAATTTGTGAAACTAGGTCAATTAAGCCTAATTTATAGTTTACGGATGGCCTAAATGATCAAACTAATCCAAGCATTGAAATTCATTAAACCAACACCTAAAATCCATCCCAGATATAACAATATCATAAACATACTATGAATTAGCTCAATGTAATAACAGGTAAAACCCACCCTTGCTTGACACTGAAGAAAGTTCAAAAGAACCTCAAAATCATAGCTATCAAAACCATATTCTACATATCAATAGGGGAATAATGATACCTATTTTGCACCATTGTGCTTCGGATCCAAATATACCCAAATCCAATATCGGTCCCATTTATGGAAAAATCACATTTTTGAAGCCACCTTAACATTCTCATATGGTCAAGGACATTACCCTAAATAATTGGTGTAAACCGAGCTAATTTTTGGACAAAATTAAGCCACCAATGTTTTGGGACTTTTGAACTAGAAATGGGAAATTTTACTATGAATAGGACAAAATATTACCAAAAATTGAAGGGAAATTTTGAAAATAGATGTTAGCCAAGCTCCTAGAACACACACAAGCCTTGGTTCTAAGTTATCTCCCATTTTTAGTTTTTAATCTCAAGAAAATAGGTGGAGAATAAGAAAAATAAGGCTATAATGGGTTAGTTATACCCTTTTTAGGTTCTCGAGTGTCGCAATCATGACCCAATATTTGTGATCATAGTACACTATGTTAGGGTTAAAAGTCACTATTGCAATATCCCCTTATTATGATCACGGTCTAGTGAGTTTTATGGTGAGTTTCAATCACTACATAATCTCCATCATCACAGATTCTTAGTGACTTATTGGAAAATCTCTATCGCAACCCTTGGCATCACAATAGCAATGCACCATATACAATTAATAAAATTGAGACTTGGGGAGTTTTTCAAGTCTCTTCCAAGCCTTTGGGATTTATCAGGAATCCTGTATACATAAGCGAGCTATGTAACCACACCAAATTCTACGTTCAAAACACAATGGTGCTGTAAAAAATTCTATCTAAGGTTTTTTCAACAAAATATGAGTCCCATACCAATTTTCAAATTTCTTAAATTTCTAACCAATAGGTCAAAATAAGGTCGGGTACCTCAGGACCCGAACCAAGGGTAAATCTAGCATAAAATAGGCATTACTGGAGAAGCCAGAATTTGCATTAGAGGTCGTTTGTGTAAAGTTTTCCCTCGATGGCTATTTGGAACCACGAAAACTTTAAAATAGAAACCTTTTTCTTAAAATCAAACGAATTGTCTGGTAACTAAATAGTAGTTCTAGTAGGTCATAAATGACTTAGGCCAGCTTTAGAAAATCTCTAACAGTTAAAATAAGAAAAAATATGGAAATGACCTAAAGGGTCATTACAATATATACTAGTAAAGAAACTTTCATCCAGAAAAGTTCAGGATTAGGATGTACCTAAAGTCTCAAACAAGTTAGGATATAGGGTTCGCATCTCACTTTCGATAACCTAGGACTCACTACTAAAGAATAATCGACGGGGGTATATACATGAGGTGAGCATGAGTATTAATATCTCTAATTGTCCAAACAGATGATTTGAAAACTCAACTCACTACTAAAGAATAATCGATGGGGTTAGATACACGTAAGAAAGCTAATAATTAATACAAAGTTAACTCTAACTATGAAGCATAATAAGTGAAAACATAAGAATAAGTGGATGTTAGATCAAATAATGGAACGGCTAACTGGAGGCACAAAAAATGGTACTTGTATTAATAGCATCTAAAGACTCAGCCTCGGGTCTAGCAGGTACTACATACAACTGACCACGCCTGCTACCTAGCTATGCTCCTGATCGACCTTCTATCCTACTGACCTGAGAACCTCCTCAGTCATCTAGGAAGCCACTCCTATGAAGTTGAGAATATCCTTTAGTTGAGGGATGAACTATGTTAATAAGAGAAACACTTTAGGCTAAAGTAACAATCGCCCCAATACTATGAAATTCTCAAGAATAATGACTAAAAGATTAATAATGATAATATGCTCCCTATGCTAAAGCAGAACCATCAAATCAAACTAACCTATAGTAACTACCATGATAGAATAGCTGGAAGGAAAACCCCTTAAAAAGTGACCTCTAACCTAACCATAGTGTTCCCAAGCACTAAACTGACCTCCGTCAATAATTTGAAGAGCTGCCTGAACTGGTCGACTGGGTTGACTCTGAGGTTGATAAGACAGATGCAAAGAATACCAAATATGAGAACTAATCCTTCTAAATTGGTAACCACTTCATCTCTCAGTGAAATTGCCTTATTATCTAGGCCTCTTATCATTTCCCCATTGGGCCTCGTAATCCATCTCCTCCATCACTATAGCATGATACAAAACCTCAGCAAATGACCTACTTATAGAAACCAAACTCTGATTTGACATGCAAAGGGGAAGTCTGAATACTTGAGCAAATCCATAAACTCTCTCTTACTCATTTTCTGGTATAGAAGTAGCATACCTATCAAACTCATGAAAATGAGATACATACTCTTGACTATCATAAAGCATTACTCTAATCTCGAGAATGGATCCCTTAACTGATCTCCAAGGATACAAGGCATGTACTTTTCAAACAATATCTTAGAGAACTCTGTCAATGAAAAGTAAGAAGATCAAGTTTGTATAGAATCCATATAACCTCTCCACTAATGTTGAGTAGGCGAATCCAGATGTAATATGGTGTAATCCATAATAAGATTCTCAACAAGCCCAAAATTATAGAGCCTATCCTTACAAGCAATCAAAAAATCATACGCATCTTCGCTCGAAGCACCAGAAAACCAAGATGGAGCCAATCTCAAGAATCTACCCAATATGTTCTACTTCTTAACCAACGTAGCTAGTTGGGAAACTACTTGTTCAGAATCTTCAAACTGAGCAACCATTGGTGTAGGAGGAACCTTAACTTGTGGTACCACAACTATAAGTTACACCCCGACCTTCGCACTACTCTAATCTATAGACTGTACAATATCAAATAGTACAGCACCAACTATCCCTGAAAGATGTACGAAGGTATCTCTAAGCATTAAACAAGAAATAAAACCTGAAGGATGGGTTAGTCCATCGCCCACCATTGGCTGGGGAAAGAAAATCTTTGGCTCAAGAGTGGGAATACGGTCAGGTAAAGGACCCCTATCAAGGCCCCTAGGTAGGGACATATCTCAAGTCTTTAAATGATCTCTGGGTTATATATGAATAGGATTAGGATCCCTATGACCGGTATTAGGACCCTCGTCTTGAGTAGCTCTAGCACGAGTCCTAGCTATCTACAAAAGAGTGAAATCATAGGATATTCTATAAACCAGCTCCGACTCTTAGCACAATATAAGTGAAAAAAATAAATAAATCCTATGAATAGCCCATAGCCTCTCAAAGATAAGAAATGAATATCATCATATTCTTTTTCAAGACTATACTAGATGTTTTCTGTTGTACCAATAATACCGGTGTAACTTAGGCTTCGATACAAATTTATCATGACTTAATTTATGAGTCAAGATGAAACCTATAATATCCTACTAATAAGTAAGCAAAACCGTAACCCAGAGCTAGACAAAGTGGGTTAACTTTGTGGAAATGCTATCAAATAGGGCACAATAGGAAATTTAACACAAGAAATAACCAAGAAAATATAAATAGTTTAAAGGTATAACTACATAAATACCACCCCATGACATGGTTGAGCTAGTATAAGTGAAAATATAAATAAAATCCAAGTATCTAGAATAGTCAATACAGTAAATATTTAAACTAAAGACCAGACATAAGTAAAATACATTGAAATAGGCGACTTTGAATAAAAAAAACTCACCCTATCTCTTGATATCAACATAGCATAAAATTTGATCAAGGACACCAACTAGTCTAAAAAGTTTCACTAAAAAGGTATAGAAGTGTAGTATGAGTACCAAAATTATGGGTACTCAGTAGGCATCATCAACTGATAGAGCTAAATCATTATATAAATATGATAAAAGGCAAGATAATATAATTAAGTCAAGGTATAAAGAAACCTTAAGTAACTCCAACATCGTTGTCCTTAAATAAGTAAGTAGATAGGAATAACAACATAACATAACATAAAGCATCAAAAATAGCAATTATAACTATAAAATTGGCATCTATACACCAATTAGAGCAGAAAAGTAAATTACCTGTCCTAATCCCCCATAAGACTAGAAAGCACAAAAATGATAGCATATCCCACCCCTGTCATTTATCAACTCTTATAATAACATTGGAATTCATCAATGTCATAGCACACTATAAACATTGACTTTCCGTATTCATCACTTAATAATTAATCAACACTTATTAACTAATCATTATTTCACAAAAATCCATTATTACCATACCATATTGTAGTCATTTTCTCATTATTGACTTAACTTGATTATCATTCTCACACTTGAATGTTATCATATAATGATAAGTGTATCATTATATCGTAATACGCATATCTGAATTGAATCCATATATATAAAAAATATTAACCAATTTTGGACCGATAAATATAATTAACAACCGAACTTAAATAGATAAATACATAATCAATAGCGGCACTTGAATGATAAATATAATCAATAGCTGGATTTGAAGAAGAAAATATTTCATCAATATTATACTCTACTTCCTGACTCAAAGAAAATATAAGTATTTTTGCATAAACAATAATATAATCAATAGCATAAGTAACATAATAATCAATAGACATCAAACCTCGCCTAAAATAATAAATCCATCAAGTGTATTACCTCATAATTATTTTATAGATTCTAAGAAGTGTATAAATGTATATAAACGCTAACATGCACCTTAGCCGACGATGGGTCAAGGTCCCACTTCTAATCCTTAAAGTTTCATTTTAGGTAAATTCAACCGAACTATGCTTAAGGTATATAATTTAACTTATAGATATTTAGAAAGCCTCAATTATTTCTAAGATAGAAATTCACCTAAAATTTGTGCAACTAGGTCAATTATGCCTAATTTACAATTTATGGATGGCCCAAATAGTTCGTAACTTAGGCATTTCAATTAATAATACCAATACCTAAAATCCATTCCAAATCTGCCACAATATCATATATATACTATAAATTAGATCAATCTATCAAAGGGTAAAAGAAAGCCTACCTAAATAATGAAGAAAGCCTAAAAGATTTGTCAAATCACTACTTTTCCCTTCTAAAATGTTTTTGGAAGATTCCATGCTATAAAGAACCATTCTACTCATCAATACAAGAATGATGATACCCATATTTCACCATTGTGCTTCGGGTCAAAACAAAGACCCAAAATCCTATGTAGGTATCATTTATGGAAAAATTTGATATTTGAAGACAACCCAACATTCTCAGGTTCTTAAGGAATCATTACCCTTAAAACTGGGTGTAATATGAGCTAATTTGGGTCTTAAATAAAGCCCCAAGATTTTGGAATTTTATAACAAGAAATGGGAAATTTTATCATTAAAAAAGTGTGAAATCTTACCACAAATCAAAGGGAAATAAAACAGTAGATGTTAGCTAAGCTCTTATATCACTAACAAGCCTTATTTCCAAGATATCTTCCTTTTTAGGGTTTTAGTCTCAAAAGACTGGGAGAAGAATGAGAAAAAACTGGCTAAAATTGGGTTTTTATATCCTTTCCAAGTTCTTGAGTCATGTGATTGTGACCCAATATCTGCAATAATTGTAAATTGTGACATGGTTAAAAGTCGGTATAGGGACATCCCATTATCACGATTGCAGTTTGGTGAGTTGTTATGGAGCCAGAATTAGGACATAATCTTCGCGGTCACTGATTCTTGGTGATTTCCAAGGATATTACCATTAGTACCCTTGGCATCGCGATAGTTATGCACCAGAGTTATAACTTATACAAGTGAGACTTGGGAATTTTTCCTAGCCTTTACAAAGCCCTCGAGATTTATCTAGAATCCTGTATATGCAAATGAACTATATAACAATACCAAATTTGATGATTCGAACTCAATGGTGCACTTAAAATTTCTATCCGCTGTTATTTCAATAAAATATGGATCCCACACCTAATTTATAATTTCTTAACCTTCCAACCAACAGGTTAAAATAATACCGGGTACCTTGATTTTGGAAAATCAAGGTCCACCAAGCGTAAAATCTACATTCTAGAGCTGCTAGAATAGTAAAAATATTCATTTGAGGTTGTTTGATTGAAGTTTTCACCCATGGCCATTTTGAACTAGGGAGGACTTCAAGATAAGAAATTTTGTCCAAAAAATAAATGAACTACCTAGTAATCAAACTGTCAGCTCTAGCAAGTCATAAATGTCGTAAGGCAGCTATAGGAAGTCTCTAACAACAAAAATAAGCTGAAATATGGAAAATGACCTGAAGGGTCACTACAATGAGACTACCTTTGTAATAGTATATTGTTTGCATTGGTTTGGAGACATATGACATAATAACCCTTTAAGTATGAATCAAACTAAATCTATCAATTATTGTAATTAGCAACTTGAGAAATATATGGTGTAACATACAAACCCTATAGGTAAAAATAAGGTAGCTCTTTTCTATCCTAGAGAAATGTGGAGAGAACTTATGAAATATGATTTTTCGCCAATTAGAAATGAAGGACATGACAAACAACTTGCCCTTATAAAGGCCCTATTTTTGCTGCCTCTTTTGGGCATTTTAGACAAAAATTGATCAAATTAGTCAAAGTAGGTGATGCTTCTACATAAGGAGTTCGAGCTTACTAGAAGGTTAAATAAGGTGGTGTACTTTCTTTCATAATTCATTGTTTGAATTGATTAATTTGGTCTTTTGAAGATTTAAGTAATGGGCCCGTTCTCCATTTAGTTTTCTTTTTTTAGCCTGTGCCACAAATGTATACATTAATATAGGGCGTAACTTGAACTATTGCATTGGACCCATTTACTTGCTCCATATAGATAAAGTAGGTAACTCACCTTCTAGCTTAATTAAGTCAAGCAATAACATTAATATTTTATTCAATCTAGGGATGTTAACCACATCGTTTTAACATAATAATTACATACACTCGACCTCCTTAAAGCAAATTTTTACTCATGCCAATACATTTCTCTACTTTAACTTGGTCGTGCCACGTATTTGATATATTGACCATTATGGATCTCTGTATGACATTATATACTGTGACAATTGTGCAAAATCTAGGATATTAAATTGATTGTTGGTACTTAATATTGTTAGTTTTTTCAAAGTGTGCATGAGAAATATTCATATCATTCTTTATGTATGTAATATAAAATTTGTCCAATTTATCTTTCTTGGGTCATAGGATATTTTATAGAAAAGGACCATAGTGATAATGCTCAACTCTCTCCCATAATTAGGGGTAAGGCAGTCAATATTAAGTAACCCAATTTGAATTGGGGTCGAATCTCAAGGAGTGAAATTATAGACTTCAAACTTTATGGATGCTAAAATTTCTAAGAGATTACCCGAAATGCTAACAAAAATGACATATAAAATGAAATGGGGGGATTTGTTTTGAAGCTTTTCGCAAGATACTTAAACAAATACTTGATAAATGAAACTATTACTCAGAATGAAAGGTTTGGGGGAAATCTTTGGATTACGTCTACCTATAGGTAATGCATGTGGGTTGGTTTTTTTTCATCACGAAATTTAGTTTTTAACCAAAGGATAGGCTAGGTCGAAGTTCATTAGGGTTAATCATTTAACAAAACAACAACTATTTCACCTGTTGGCTCTTTTGAGCACCTAACTAGTGTACACATTTTTATAATCACCCAAGACCTCAATCATGATATCTATTTTGAGTATGATAATCTTGACTTGATTTAGACTCCTAATATACTTATTTCGAAGATTGGAAAAGGTAGTAAACCATAGGCTCTATTCTCCACCATTGCTTTGTCCCCCTATAAAACTCTTTTGAGGATGTTATGGGTACCTGATATTCACCTTCATCCTTATTTTTAGGATGAAGAAGGGTTTCTAAAGTTTGGAGCTTTCACCCATCAAACCCATTTAGAGATTTAGAGCTTTCACCCATCTAATTCCAACCCGTAAACGCAATGGTGGAATCAATACTCAACAACTAAAATCCATGATAACACAACAATACCTATACATAATTACTAGTTCAACATAATCCTAAGACTAAATTATTTAGCTACTCGTGAAGAAGGTAAAGATAGATATACGATAAGGATTATTTGGCGCATTCATTCTTCACAAAAAGTTTAAGAAATTTAGCCTTAAAATTAATTACACACTTGCCCACTATTAGCGTTTTAAGTCATAAATTCCAAAATATCTTATGAGTTAAGCTATCCTAAACAGGAAAAGGTTTTAGCCTCAATATGGCTTGGGATGCATCCAAGTGATTTTATTTATTTTCCCCTGGGAATAATTTCTGCTTAACAGCAATTCAGCATAGCTGATCCCAATCGCGACCACGCGATCGCAGTTATGTGTTGTGACTGCATTGCTCTAACTGTCTTGACTGATTGTGATCGTGGATATAGGACCGCGGTTTCGGTAACCTAGGCTGATGTAGTATAGGTCTTCAGTTTCACTCTTTCTTGCTCCCTATTAATCATTTTTAGCTCCAATCCACATTTTTTGATCTCCCCAACTTAATTCTTTCGAAGAGTGGATATTAGTACAGCTATCCATTGATTTTGTCTCATTTATCCATTTAAAACAGGGTACTGTGCACAAAAAAATAAGTGTGAATGAGTGGTAAACTCACTTCTCATCACATAGCCATGCATGATTTCAATCTACTCAACCTAAATAAGAATTCAAATAATGTTTATATTTTCTTGATCCATAATCTTTTTGGAACTTTTATTTTGGTCCTAGTATCTTCTTGGATATTGTAAATGTCAACATAAGTCAATTGACTATGTTTAGGATGGATAAAATAGAGGTGTATGAAAGGAATAATATATTATGAAAAGAAAAGACTAGTGATGAAAGTGGGAAAATAGAAAATGAAAAAACGAGTTAAATCTAAAACAAAGGAACACTTGTAGTAGAAGAAAAAAAAGGAGAATATGGAGGAAAAGGATTAGTTAGAAGTAGAATAAAGGTACTGTAGATTCATGAACGACTTAGTCACTATGTCCAAATACACCATATCCATCCCCGAGCCTACATTTTAGCCAAGTAAAGTCCTATCGTAATCAATATAACAATCAAAAAACTAAAGCATAGATAATAAGGGCAAGCCATCATATTGTGCATGAATTAAACACTATTTTGAGAGTATTATTCTTGCTCTTGTCTAAATTTTAATGGATATTGTATATATAGTACTTTATTATGGTAAGGGAACAAGGTTAGCACTGTTAATTGCTAATTTTTTAGGGTACTATCATCTATGTAAGCAAAATTATTCGTTGATATCGTAATGTCAACCATATATCCTCTAGTATAAATTTGATAAATACTTTTATGCACACTAGTTTGATAATTAGATAAGATGGGGGATTAAATTTGCCAAATGTATTGACAAGAGCTTTGTGACTACCACAATTTTTCCGAAGTTTGTTTTACTTAAGAATCATGTTTTAGTGAAGTTGTGTATTGTTTCGTGAGGACAATAAAATGTTCTATGTTGAGGGTGTTGATTTGCACACATTTATGAAATTTTGATGTTCTTGGCGATCAATAATTTCATGTTCTAAAGTAACTTTGATTGGATTTTATTGCTTTTATGTTTCATGTTCAGGTGAACATACCAAGGTAAGAAAGAAAATTATGCTTAAAAGAGGAACTTAATGGCCAAATTGATGAGTCATTGACCTTGCAACACATTATTATCCAAACCGTATTACTAAAGCAATATGTAATGATAATTGTCAGTAAGTCATTATTCAACTAGGCATAATGCCAACCTATCATCGAACCATCACCCAAACCTTAGTACCTAACTAGTATTAATAGTGAAAAACATCAAGTGATGAAGCATATTTTGGAAGATTACTACCTTGATGAACCATCGACTAGACTGTAAGACATAAGAATATTCCCAATAATCTTTATTAGATAAGGCAACGATTAAGGCACCAAACCATCAAATTTACCATGCGAGGAAACATTGTGTACTTTTTAGTTTAATTAGATTTTAAGCATTCCTAAACTATCAATAACTACTATTAGGATTTATTTTATTCATCTTTAATTATGGAGTGGAAAGTCAAGTATTCTGACAATCTTTTATGGAGTTTTAGCAATTCACCTAAGTTTTTTTGTACAATTGAGTTCATATGATTTTTTTTGTCGGTTTATTCTTATCTTATTATTTCTATGGGATTGTTTGTTCCTATATTAATGTGTGGATAAACCCTCAAACTAGGGTTGTGGGAGCCATGGCAAATTGACATCATTAGAGTCAATAATGGTGTAGATCTGCATAATGTTAGTGCATGTATCTTTAATTGTTTTGTCATATTTTACTTTTAATGGTTACAACTATTAGGACCCACTTGAGATTTAAATTCCTTGAGAAAAGAATTTATCTCCAGGAGAAAGTGTTAACAATAAGGATTCAAGGTTTCAAACCATCGTTTAATGGATAGTGTTGTAATCATGTAGGCATATTTGGGGTTATTATAATGTTTACCTTGTAATCACTCTTAGTTTGAGAGTTTTAGATTGGAAATTACCGTAATTAAATGAGAAATAATTATATTAATTAAAGTATTGATAGCTTTGTAAATGTAGCCATAGAGGAGTCTATAATCGTTAGCGGTCTATTTATGCAATGAAATCACGGTGTACACAAACATAGTTCTCTCTCTTTAAAGAATTTATTTTGCTAAAACATTATTATTGTTACTTATTCACAATTGACATTGAAATAATATCAATTTGAAAACCCTTTTTTTATTAAAATAATTTGCTAATAGAGAAATAACCACATAAAGAATTATTTTAACCTTATTTCTTGTGGAATTTGACACCAACCTAGTTTGATTTTATATTTGACAATGACTACTTTATATTTAAATTTTGAGGTGTAATATGGTAATACTAATTCCAAGTCAACATAAGGAATTCAATAGCTTTGGATAAATTCAATAGTTTGGAGGCTTGGAAGGAGCTTGAAATGAAGGTTTTAAGCTTAGACACATACTAAAGCTGAAACATTAGGTTCAATGTTGAACACTAGTCAAATTAAAGAGGAAGACACTATGAACTAAAAAGTAGCTATTCCTGAAATGCAAAACTCTATCCAAGAAGAACTTTAATTCCTTATGTTTATTATTGTAATAGTGAGATTAGTCTATAAATAATAGAGAATAGCTCATTTAGATTAAGACTATTTTGATTATAGATATTTTAAGGAATGTAACTGTTGTGAGAGTTAAAGGTAATTCCTTTGTTGTTATTAAATGTTGATGGGATTACTTGCTAGAGTAAATTATTCATCTTGAAGGTATGTATATAGTATAGGTGTTTTTCGGTGTTCTCAATAAGAGGTCATGGTTTTAATATTGTAATGGTTGCATATTAGTTTCATTCTTGTATCATTCTTACAAAAGTGTAGGTATTGTGCTCATGGTATTATTTGGACCAATTTTTTATAAAAATCAAAGCCAAACCAAACCAAATATAGTAAAAAAACAATATGATTTGTTTGGTTTTTATTTTTAACTCTGTAATGATAAATTGATAATAGTAAAATAATACTGACATGAGACAAATATTTCCAATGAATATTAGGAATCAATAAATTTCTATTTTCTATCACAAGATTAATGTAAATGAATCTTCTATTATTGTTCAATACTATTTCCACGTTTTAACATCTTAACCTACATAACTATTGAGGTTATTTAAAATCACATGGCTAATATCCACAAATTTAAGATGCTACTATGAAGAGAAAGGTAAATCCTACAAAAATCAGATGGGCAACGCATTGAAGTGTAGATGAATGTCTTAGGGAAGAAATAAAAAATTAACAATATATAACACCACAAACAGACAATTACAATTAGAATTTTTGGACTGGGAATATTTTTTCGAAATAAAAGTTAAAACTGTTGCAATTTAGGTAAAATAAGTAGAATAAAATAAAATTAAAGATCAAAGATATAAAATACTTATAATTATTAATGAAAAACTAATATCATATATTCAAATATTAAAAAATTTATGTATATAATTTATTAGTTTAGTTTTGATATTTTTTGTTATTTTTTGGTAAAATCAAAATCAAACCAAATACGCATTTTATAAACATAAAACTGTAATACTTTGAGACTACACCCTGGACGTCACACGGTGCTTACGATCCCAAAGGACAACAAGCTAACCCATGACTAGTACCTGCTGTGAGCACTGAATAATAATCTTAAAGTATATACAGAACAAAACCTGAAAATGCTATGAGGTTCTCAAAATACTGAAATAATAAATGAATATAACTGATAATAACATCCAAAACCTGAATAACTGATAATGCTAGTCTGAAAGCCTCTAACTGTTTGAATTTGTAGTTGATGGGACAAACCCTCATTTAACTCCAACTGAAATAACTACTGAACTGCTGAAATACTAAAATAGATAAACTCTGTCCTCGTAATATAAGGACTCACCACTATAACTGTTTCTGATAAACTGAGCTACAAAGTATGGTCAAGAAGCTGAACGTCTAAACCTATGATAAGTGAAATCATAGCTTAAGAGTTGGTATGTGATCACGATGAGGAATGTATTGGTATGCTAAGTAAGGTAAGACTGATATACAAGGGTTCATATGCATGAGACGATAACTAACTGATTGAACATCATGAAGTAACTGAATGAGAGTACATGTAAAAATGTAACTACTAAACATACTGAACATGCAATACTGCGCATATAGGTATACATTATGGATCAAAGATTATACTAGAATTAAGTACTAAAATCTGATGGCTGAGTAACTGATAACTGATAGCTATGGTTCTAAGAACTAGTTGAGTTCTTTACTGAATACTAAGACTGAAACTACAACTGTGGGACTATTCTTCTGACTGACATACCCGGATATAGACTGATTTGGGGTCTAACAAGTGACCTTAATTGGAAGGGTGTTAGCACCTTGCCACGGGATACTAACATTGTTGTGTCAACCCTAATCTGGCAAGATGACTCTTAAAATATATATATTATTATGTCAACCATAGTTTGGTGAAGGACGACTTACCTATGCTGGCTTAAAGTTCTGCTACTCAGGGATTTCTACTAAGTGTCAAACCTTAATTGGTTAGAATGCCTCCATCCCTAGGTTTTCTTGGTTCTAAATCCTACTCTCAATTAAAAAACCCTGATCACTAGATTGTACTAAGCTTGACTGAACTGACCCTAATCGTGTTGAATGACTGAACTAGACTAAGTTCATTGAGTTTTGTTAACTGACTTAGTACTACTATTCTTGACCTTTACTGGGATGATTCTATAACTACAGTAACTGAGTAAACATCTAGATTTCGGCTAATAAATATCCCCAGGACTAGATAACTTAATTGATAAACTCATATGACAACTTTAGCAACACAATAATAGGTTACTATGCGTAATTTACTCATATGGACATTTTATCAAACACTTGGGGAGCATGATTGACATACATGAGAACTAACCATATAGGGCATCATAACTACAACATGCAACTTGCAAATTCAAGGGTTATGACTTGAGAGATTCAAAATTCAACACACATGCTAAGTTTAATGAATGGAACTCATAAAAGATCTTAGCTTGAAACCCATACAACAACACAAATATTACGATAATTCAATTCATAACCTGGGAAATATAATTTCAAGTTTAAAAAAGGGTTCTTGAACTCCAAGGGTGGAAGTAAACCCAAGGATGAACAACTAACATACCTTGATTGTTGAATTCGTTAAGATTTTTGGGGAGATTTTGGAATGTGATCTTGAGATTGATGAATTAGGGTTTATTTCTAGAGAGGATTTTGTGAATGTATTTTACCTATTGAGGGGTTGAATTTTGTGTTATGGGGGCTTAATGTTGGAGAAAAATGACGTAATTATCCCCACAAACTCATAACTTAATACATAATTTATGCCCAGTGACACGATCACCAATACAATTAACACCGCGCCACATCGATGCTATCAATGTGATAGCTAATGTGACGAGTCAAGATTGTATTTTCTTGCTATTTTGGTCATCGAAGCGTGACTCTAAAGATATCAAAAAAATCTAAAACTCACCCAAGATTACTTATTGACATCCTTGATAGTGAATCAACATAAAAATTGACATTCTAAGGTCGTAAGGATCGAAAATAAGATCATTCAATTACGAAGGCTAAAAATGCATCAAAGTCTTAACACTAAGCTGAAATTTTCTAAGTATGGGACCTCTTTTTGCATGCTATAAAGGACTGAAATGGGCTAGGATTTTATGATGTCTTACAATATCTCCTCCTTAGGAACATTCATCCTCGTATGAGACGGACTGAATTGAGAGAAACTGAGGAATGTATATACACTGACATGCATAACTGCAGCATGACCGAATCTGGAGACATGACACATGACTGAACTATTTCATTAATGCTTAAATGATCTGAGAATGCTATGCAGCTGTAACTGAACATAGAATAGACTAAATCTAAGGAAGGTTGTTACATTAGGCTGAGTCTGAGTTTGCAGAAAAGAGGTGAGGATACTTGGTTCATATAGCTGCCTCTTGTTCCCAAGTAGCTCCCTCAGCAGACTGATTTCGCCAAAGAACTTTCACTAAAGGAACTTCATTGTTCCTTAGTCTGTGAATCTGACGACCAAGGATTTCGACTAGTACTTCCTCATAAGAGAGACTATTCTGAACATCTACACTCTATAGGGACAAAAATTGTTGGATCAACAATGCACTTCTTTTGTAAGGAAATATGAAATACTGGGTGCATTGATTCTAGGTTTGTAAGTAATTCAAGATCATAAGCTACCTTACTGAATCGACTCAGAATTTTGTAAGGACGAACATATCGGGGACTTAGTTTACCCTTCTAGAGAAATCTCTTCACTCCTTTCATGGGAGAGATTTTCAAATACACATAATCACTAATCTCAAATTCAAGATCTTTTCTTTTCACATCTGCATAAGATTTCGGTCATCTTTGGGCTGCTTTAAGCCTCTCCCTGATCAACTATACTTTCTATAAAGCATCAAACACAAAGTTAAGCCCTACTACCATGGCCTCACCTACTTCAAACCAACCAATGGGAGATCTATGTCTTCTTCCATAAAGAACCTCAAATGGAGCTATCTGAATACTGGAATGATAGTTGTTATTATACGTGAACTGAAACAATGGTAAATGGTCATCGCAACTGGCCTTAAGTTAATGACACACCCTCTTAACATATCATATCAAGTTTGAATGGCCCTTTTTACATTACCATCTCTTTGAGGGTGGAAGGTTCTACTGAGGTGGACATGGGTACCAAGACACTTTTGGAAAACTTTCCAAAAGTTAGAGGTGAACTGTATACCTTTATCTAAAATGGTAGATAATGGGACACCATGTAACCTAACACCTTCTCTAATATAGAGCCTGGCATAGTCCTAGGCTGAGTAAAAGGTATGGATTAGAAAAAAATGAGCAGATTTTGTCATCCGGTCTATAATGAGCCAAATTGAATCATACTAATAATAAGTACGAGTCACACCTTCCATGAAATTCGTGTTCACTTCCTCCTACTTCTAAGTGGGAATACTGAAATCCTACATAGACCCACTAGGCTTCTGAAGTTCAATCTTAATTTTCTAGCATTTTGAGCACTCAACCATAAATTCTGCAATATCTCTCTTCATCCCACTCGACCAATAGACTTCTCACTTATTATGGTACATATTTGTGGCCCCAGGATGAAAAGAGTAGCATGCACTATGCACTTCATCAAGAATTTTCTATCTCACGCCATCCACATATAGCACCTATAGCCTACCCTGGCAATACAACAAACCATCTTTCCTTAGGAGAAAACATTAATTTTTGGTTCTTTGACTGACTCTTTTAGCTTAACTAAGCTGGGATCTCAGTCCTGCATCTCTTTTACATTTGAAACTAAGGAAGACTCTAAATTAGTTTGCACCTAAACACTTCCCTCAGCGGAATCAACCAAACAGACACTTAGTCTAGCAAGCTGATGAACTTTATAAATTGACTTCTTCTTACCATCCTAGTCGTGAGTAATACTACCCATGTATAACCTACTAATGGCATCTGCCACTACGTTGGCCTTTCTCAAATGATACATAACACTCATGTCATAATCTCTTAACAACTCTAACCACTTTCTCTGATGCAAGTTTTGGTGTTTCTGCAAAAATATATAATACAGGCTTTTGTGGCTGGGAATACATCGACATGCTCCTTATACAAATAGTTCCTCCAAATCTTTCAAGCAAATACAACAACTGCTAATTAAAGATCATGGGCGGGATAATTCTTTTCATAGGGCTTAAGCTGTCAGAGGCGTAGGACATAACCTTACCCTTGTACATCAATACACACCCCAAGAAACCTCTAAAAGCATCTCAATATACAAAAAATGCATCTTAGCCATCGGGCAAAGTAAAAAATGAGATTGTAATGAGTCTAGTCTTTAACTTCTGGAAACTCTTCTCACAATAATATGACCACTGAAACTTAACTTTATCCGAAGTTAATCTGGACTTGGGGGATTCAATAGATGAAAATACTTTAACAAATTATTACTAATAGCCACCCAAACCCAAGAAACTCCTGATATCTGATGGAGATATGGGTCTGGGCTAGTTTTTAATTACTTCGGTCTTTTGAGGATCAACTCTAATGACATCACCGAAAGCTATGTGACTAAGGAAATCTACTGACCATAGCCAAAATTTGCATTTACTAAAATTGGTGAACAACTGATTGGCTACGAGAGGCTCTAATACTATTTTGAGATGGTCTGCATAGTCATCTTTACTGCAAGAGTAGACTATAACATCATCAATAAACACTATAACGAACATGTCCAAGTACTTCTTGAACACACGGTCCATCAAGTCCATGAAAACTACTGGGACATTGGTAAGACCAAATGATATGACCAAAAATTCAAAGTGACCATACCTAGTGTTGAAAGTTGTTTTCAAATTGTCACATTCTCTGACTCTGAGATGATAATATCCTGATGTAAGGTCTATCTTAGAATAATAATTGGCACCCTAAAGTTGGTCGAATAAGTCATTAATTCTAGAAAGTGGGTATTTATTCTTAATGGTAACATTTTTTAACTAACGGTAGTCTATATAGATTCTAAGATAACTATCTTTCTTTCGCACGAATAAAACTGGTGCACCCTAAGGAGATAAGATAGGCCTGATAAAATTCTTTGTTTAATAGGTCTTTCAACTATTCTTTTAACTCTTTATGTTTAGCTGGATCCATTCTGTATGGCGTAATAAAGATGGGTTGAGTATCAGGACGAAGGTCTATTCTAAAGTTAATTTCACTTTAGGGAGGAACACCGGGGATATCTTCAGGAAATACATTTGGAAATTTACTTGTGACTGGAACTGTCTCAAGATTAGGAGTTTCAAAACTAGAGTCTTTAACTCGAACAAGATGATAAACACACCCCTTGGATATTATTTTTCTTGCTCTAAGGTATGAAACAAGAAATGCAGTGGTACTACCTCTCCATTCAAGGAATGGTTTTATTCGAGAACTAAAAATAGATAATTCTTCTCCTAGAATCAACTGAAGCATAGCATGAATGGAGCTAATCCATGCCAAGAATGAAATCAAAATCAATCATCTCTAGCTCTACAAGTTCTACTAAAATAACATTATAAGGTACCATAACTGGACAGTTCCTATATACCCATCGGGATATGATAAACTTACCAACTAGGGTAGAGACTGAGAAAGGATCTATTAGGATTTCAGACTAACTCCAAAGTTGACGACTATGTAAGGAGTTACAAATGAGAGAGAAGCTCCAGGATCTAAGAAAGCATAAATATGTAAGTGAAAGACCTACAGTGAACCACTAACAACATCAGGGGAACTCTCTTGATCCTGTCGAAACTAAAGTGCATAGAGCTTTTTTGGGAACTACCTAATAGTGGCACTAGAAGTGGCACCCTACTGAGACGGGTAACCAGTCTGATATGGGGGATGATTATGCTGACTCTGCAAACTCACCTGAGGACATTATCTAATCCTATGGACTGGCTTACCATACCTGAAACACATATCGCTGCCAACCCTTCAAATACCCTGATGATTTCTTCATACTTCTGACAAAGAGGATTTATTCAAGAACTTCTAACACTGCCATAAGATTTAGAGCCTGATGCCCTATACCTATTACCATTATAGAATTGATGCACTGGAGTATTAGTTAAGGACGGAGCTGGGACTGATGATATTGGGTGAAACTAAGGACGATTACCACCCTCTAACTTAGGTTGAGCAAAACTAAAGCTACTTATTCTAGTCCTCTTATTTTCCCTCTCTTTCTCCTTACTCTTCTACTCCTCAATCTGTTGAGAATGGACCTTCAACCTAGCCAAGTTCATGTCCTTAAACAATATTGCAGTCTTACATTTCTTAACCACACTATCAGACACACCAGACACGAACTTGCTCATCTTAGACCTGCTATTAGCTACCACGTGAGGAGTATACCAAGCAAATTGAGTAAACTTCTGGGAATACTCTTCCTCACTCATATTTCCTTGCTTCATATTGATGAACTCTAAAACCATAGCTTCTCTCAAATCCAATGGGAAGAACCTCTCTGGAAAGACAGTAGCAAATTCTCTCATTCTATAGGCTCTGCATATGCTCCCCTATCTACCTTTCACTACTTAATCCATGTATAAGCCATATTCTATAATTTTTAGGCAGTTAACTCAGTACTTTAACTAGTTCTTACATCCATAATGTTTGTTACCTTATACACCATGTCAAGGAATTGTTGTAGGTCATTTTAAGACTTAGACCCTAAAAATAAAGGAGGTTTCATACAGGTGAAGTCCGAAATTCTAGCTGCAGCAGTATTAGCCACTAGGTTGGCCTTAAAAACTATTGGGCATTCATTCTTGGCCGCTACAAAATAAGCTAGAGTAGTGAATACAACTCTGAATTCTATATGGGAGACATGCTCATGAAAGAGATCTTACTAAATGGGAGGAGGTGTTGGCTGGTTTCCAATTCTTATTTTGCTGGTATTTCTAGGAGGCATGTCCTATAAACAAAAGGAAATATTAGATTAGACAGAGTTTATCTTGAGTTCATGCTTACTAGCATGACATAAATACTTAAAAAAAGGAACTTTTTCCTCAAAATGCCTCAAATCCTTTCATCCATATGTTTGGCGATCTACCCACCCATGCACAAGACTCTATTGGACCTGGATTTCAGATCCCTAGGACTCTTTAGAACCTCATTCTCTGATACAAAGTTTATAATGGCTCGAGACTATACCCTGGAAGTCACACAGTACTAACAACCCTAAAGGACCACAAGCTAACACATGACTTGTACCTGCTCTGAGCACTGAATAATAATCTTAAAGTATATGCAGAAGAAAAAATGAAAATGCCATAAGGTTCTCAATATACTTAAATAATAACTGAGTATAACTAATAATGACATAAGAAAATGAAATAACTGACTATGCTATTCTTAAAGCCTCTAACTATCTGAATATTGAGTTGATGGAATAAACCCCCAACTAAATCCAACTGAAATAACTACTGAACTTCTGAAATACTAAAATAGATGAACTCTATCCTCAAAATATGAGGACTCACCACTATAACTATTGTTGATATCCTGAGCTGCTAAGTATTATCAGGAACCTGAGCGTCCGAACCTATTATATTAGACATTATAGTGCAAAGAGAGTATTCAGTCAATATGTGAAATGTAATGCTATGCTAAGTGAGGTAAGGATAATATACAAGGTTTCATATGCATGAGATGATAACTAACTAAATGAACATCATAAAGTAACTAGATAAGAGTACATGCAAAACTGTAACTATTGAACATACTGAACATACAATACTGTACATATAGGTATACATCGTGCATATGAGATTATACTAAAAATGAGTACTGAATTCTGATGGTTGAGTAACTCATAACTGATAGCTATGGTTCTTTAGAACTGGCTGAATTCTTTACTGAATACTGATATTGAAACTGTAACTGTGGGAGTCCTAATCTATCTGACATACCCTAATATAGACTGATTTAGGGTCCAATCTGTGACCCTAGTTGGAAGGGTGTTAGCACCTTGCCATGGATACTAACAACGTTGTGTCAACCCTAATCTAGCTGAAAGACTCATGAAATATATATATGATTATGTCAACCCTAGTCTTGAAGGAGGATGACTTACCCTACATTAGAGACATAGTTTTGTTACTCAGGGATTTCTACTAAGGGTCAAATCCTAACTAGTTGGAATGGCCTCATCCCTAGGTTTTCTCAGTGTTGAATCCTACTCCCAACCAAATGACATTGATTACTAGACTATACTAAGCTTGATTGAACTGACCTTGATCGTGTTGACTGTCTGGACTAGATTAAGTTTACTAAGTTGGGATGATTCTATAACTATTACAACTAAGTAAATAGCTAGATTTCAGGTAATAAATACCCTCAGGACTCGATAGCATAATGGATAAAGTCATATCACAACTTTAGCATTACAACAATAGTTTACCATGCATAATTTACACATATGGACATTTTATCAAACACTTTAGGAGCGTGATTGCTATACATTAGAACGAACCACATAGGGCATCATAACTACAACATGCAACTTGCAAATTTAAGGGTTATGACATTATAGATTCATAATTCAACACACATGCTAACTTAATTACATAGAACTCATAAAAGATCTTAACTTAAAATCCATACAAAAACACAAACATTAGCTTAATTCAATTCATAACATCGGAATCATAATTTTAAGTTTTAAAAATGGTTCTTGAGATCTAAGGCTGAAAGAAAATCGAAGGATGAACACCTAACATACCTGAATTATTTAATTTATGAAGATTGTTGAGGATTTCTTGGAACTTGATCTTAAGCTTGCTGAATTAGGGTTTATTTTTTAAGAGGATTTTTTGAATGAGATAATGTATTTTATCTATTGAGGGGATACATTTTGTTTTATGAGGGATTAATGTGGGAGGAAAATTTCTTAATTACCCCCATAAAACTGTAATGTAATACATAATCTACGCCCAGTGGCATAATAACTGACGCACTATCTCGATGATCTCGATGTTATTGCCGATGCGCCAGGTCGATTATATCAATATGAAAGTGTAATACCCCCTAAATTTTCCTTAATTTTAATTTCATCTCTGGAAGGTTAAGGAATGAATTCCTAAGTGTGTAATATTTAAACCATGTAAAATTTCCCTAATTTTGACTTTTTATCATGTGAAAAATTTAATTAGCTATCCAACGATATAAGATCCGCCCAAATCCAATAACCAGGCAAAAGGTTATGGAAAATTTAAGTCCTATTCATTAAACGTCATTTTAGTGCTTGGCACATCACGAAGAGGGTCTGTTTGACAATTGTCAAATTCCAGTAGTGTTCCGCAATAGTGGCACATCGCGTTGAAGTTCCAGGTCCCAACCAGTGGGACAACGCAATGGCTCCACATCGCGATGACCCCAAGAATCGCATTTGTCAATGTCCAGTGAGCCAAAGCGATAGTGGTGCGTCGTGGTGGCTCATAAAATCAAGCTTTCCAGTTTAATTTTTCCAGCTTCGTTCAAGAGTTAAAAAAGGGTACTTTGGACTTTTTCCAAGCCTCTTAAACTGTACAAACACCAAATTGAAGTCATTTACAAGCATTCTATCAGGTTTTTCTCAAGTTTTCTCTCAATAAAAATCCTAAGTACCCAAAACCTCTTCCAAGAATCTCAAGAATCCACCATAGCTTTAACAAATTAAGTTGGAATTCAAGGTTCCCCAGTCAAGGGCTTCAAGAACCCTCATCAAAAAGTATGAGAAAGAGTCTCAAGCAAGCTTATTCATTAAAGTTCATAATTCAAGGCATGTAGGGTTTGAACAAGAACACTTTTTCCATTTTTGTGCACAAAGTTTTAGTTTTTCTTAAAAGATTTTTATGTTTCAAGGTGAATTATGCCTAAATTACTATGTTTCAAGTATATGAGATTATGAATTTGTTCAAGTCTTGAGTTATATGATACTAAACCTATTTTATGATTTGAATTGATAATTAATGTTATGAATTGCATATTTCTTCCATGATTGATGTTTGGAATACTCTTAAGGTTGAAGTCATGATTTACCCTCTATTTTGAATTGAGATTTCGTTAATATGTATACATGTTTTAAGGTCCAATAATGAACTTAGATATATTCTATAGTATTTCAATAATGGTATCGATATCTCCATATCATTAAAGTTTCAAAGTTTGTTAAAGAAAGTCTAACAAAGTTTAACAAAAAGAGTTGATTTTGATCTTATGTTAGAAAGGAATTCACATCTTGTGATTTAAGTCAAAGGGAAGCATGTTGGCTCCTATTTTATAATGCTGAATTGTGTTAAGGTGGATTTTCCTAAAAGTTCTGAGCCTAGTATGGGAGTAGTACGTAGCACCGAGTTAGGGTTAATTTTGAGCTATCATGCCCCAGAACTACAAGCCACCGTAGGACTTGATTTACCCCAAGTGGGTTAAGCTAGTGATCACTAAAAGTAAAGGTTCTACTTCTATGGCAAGGATAGAATAGCTTTCCCCAACATGGGAAAAATGTTGGACTCCAGGTACTTCACATGATTTATGTCAGTGAGAAGAAACTCTCAAGTTTCCTAGAGTCTCAAGTCTTAAACTTCTTAAGGTTTTAAGTCCTTGAGTTTCAAAGAAGTTCCTTGTTTTCAAAAGACTAAAGTGTATGTTCTAAAAGTTATTGTTTTAAGAGTTCAACTAGTTTACAAGCTGGAGGTGAAATAAAGAATACAGATTTAGAACAAAGTGTAATATCACACGCGATTTATACTACGTTTTTCATTACTCATGATTTATGAGAGTTTTTTTCAAGCTATGTGAGACATCAACAATACCAAGTATGTTTTCTATACAGATTTATTGTATTGATATTTAGCTGCATACACCCCCATATACTCTGTACATTCCCAAGTGTTGATCCTCATATACTCTGTGTGCTACATTATCTCATAATGTAGGTTCAGTTGCTCAGTCCCAGCAGCGTCAGTGATCCCGAGTACCTTTACCTACATCTCCACTATGGTGAGTCCTCATGGTTCGACAACCTATCTACAGACACTTCAGTATTTTTAGTAGTTGTTCTACTGCTTTCAGTTATGTTCGAGTAAGTTGGGGATCAGTCCCAATGGCTCTCTATTTTGTTCAGTAGTAGAGGCTTTGTCAACCAGATGGTCAATATTTTTAGACTTGCAGTATTTGGTTACTTTTACAGTACTCATTCGGATTTCATTTAGATATGATATGACATGATTCCTTGTTTTGCTCTCATAATATTTAAGTAAGCTTTATACTAAGTAGCAGACTCAAAGGGTTAGCTTGGGGCTACTTGTAGCCTGAAGCACCATGTAATGCTTCGGGACAGGATTTTGGGGCATTACATATACCCAATACGAAGCGTCAGGATCGCGTTAGGTTGCAAGTTTGGTCATCCAAAGTGACTCTAACAATGTCCAAAAAATCTAAAACTCAGCCAAGTTGACCTATTGACATTCCTAATCATGAATCAACTTAAAAATTGACATTCTAAGGTCGTAAGGATAAAAAATAAGATAATCCAATTATGAAGGCTAAAATGCTTCTAAGTCTTAACACTTGGCTGAAATTTTCTAAGTCTGGGACCTGTTTTGGCATGCTATAAAGGACTGAAATGGGCTAGGACTTTACGGGGTCTTACAAAAATCCAACCAAAGAAAATGTAGGTTTTTTAATTGGTTTGTTTTGATTCATATTTTGGGTTTCTTTCTAACCAAATTAACACCCCATTATCTACATACTAATTTTTATATTCAAGGTCTTTAAATTAATATAGTATTGGTTGCTTTTTTTAAAAAAAATTCCCTACTTTCAATGATTTTTTCCTTATTTCTTAGTTTCTTTGTCTTCTACATTTTTAATTTTATATCAACCGTTGTCGAGATTGAATTATGTTCATTCCCATTGGGTGTTATTTTAATGTTTTTGCCATCGATGAGAATGATAAGATTTTTTATCTTTGAGTAAATAAAGGTCATCTGCTATTTATGATGGAGGACATTATGAAACAATTATTAGCAAGGTTTATAAAATTAGAAGGCGAAGTAACAAAGGCCACTATTGAGGTTAATAGCAACAAAAAAAGACTTTTGGGATATAAAATCAAAAATAGAAAATTTTTCACATCTTCTCTGATAGGCTAGGTAGTTCATAAAAGACACTCTACGTATGTACAATATGTTGAATCATCAATGTCACTATGCAAGTTTATTATGAGGTACATACCCTCATTTTCAAATACTTCACCAATTTTGAGACTTGTTAAGCAAAAATCCACGCAACTCAATAATTCTTCTACAGATATTTCTTGGCTATTTATGTTTCTACCCTTGTTGATGATTGGATGATGAACATCTTTTCCTTCTTGCAATAGGTTCAATGGTTCAAATTTATGTCTTATATGGGAACTTGTAACTATCTTGTTTTTTGGCTCAATAATGTGTATTCAAATGATATAACATCTATTGTCTCATTAGCTCATGACAATGATCGTTATGCAAAAGTTATAATAGAGGAATATGGGGAGGGACAACCATTGAAATTGGCCAAAATGGATGAATATAGGTTTTGGAAAATGTATCAAGTTCTATTGGCCAACTTGGAAGTGACTTTGAAAGTGTCGACAAATTGTTAATGCTAGTGTGCTTGGTTTTTGTAAATATCCTCAAAGATCAAACCATAAATATTTAGGTTGTGTTGGTTTGAGATATCTCAAAATTAGTCATAATTTATCCCAAATGCCAAGATCTGTTGCTTAGGCTAAAACTATTTAGGCTCTAGGTCAGTTATCTTTCCTTTGAAACCATTTAAGAACAGAGTAAGTATATATGCTATTACTAATAATTATGGTGTGTTATTCACAGTATTTTAATGGACAACACCAATTCTAATGATAGTACAACCATATACTGTGATATAAATATTAGTCAAATTTAACACCCAATGGATAATTCCAAAGCAATTAACCTATTATAACTTTGTGGTGAATATGTTGATGAATTATGGAGAAAATCCGATAATGAGAAACAATATACCCAAGCCTAATCAACAACAAAAATATGCTCATCTCCAACAGGTGTCCTTGTCAGAATTAGCATTAAGCTGAAATAAAGTCACTAGTTGCTAGAGCACCTAGGCAAATTGACTAGGAAATGCTTTTATTTGAAGTATTATGAGGGTATCTATATAAATTTTATTCTTAAATATTTTACTGGATAAGGGAACTAGCGAAGTATCATATCATTTGGCCTTGACACTAATGAATTTCATGATAGCAGATAAGAAAAATTCCAACATGTTATATTTTGCTTTAAAACGCAGTGCATCTGCTGCCAATGTTGTGTTAGACATGTTATGTAGAATAATCAATAAGGAAGAATACTTTATTCCATTAATTGATATCTATGGACTTCTATAGAAAGTAATACAACCATTAACTAATTGGTAAAATTGCTAGATGACAGGGAAGCAGAAGTAACAAGAGAATTTATAATTTTCCTAAACAAGTTTTATTACACTTGGAATTTCCTTAGATCCAATCATTGTAAGGATATCAGATTTTTAGGAGGAACCTAAGAACCTAGTTACACTAATTTAATTTATAAAACCAATGGTTTTGAAATTTAGATTCATTATTAAATTCTCCCAAGTTACACAACAGTGCATGTTCCTGACAATGAGGCACTAAGTGATGATAATGTGTACATAGTCTTTGTGTGGGCTATGAAGCACAGTCACCTAATATAAATTATTGATGGTATAGTACATTGAGGCTAAGAATGCATGGAAATTTATCAGTATTGACATTAATCATATAAATTTTTTACTCAATATGTGATGTTACCTAAATTATACCTCCAAAAGAGGAGAATGCAATCACTGTGAAATTTTAAACCGTACCAAGGTTGTGGTCAATACCATAAGTAATATGATTAATTCATAGGTAAAGGTGAGTGTCTGTACTGTTTAATCTACTATTTCTATGTTTGGGGTTTTAAAGTAATAACTAAATAGTTAAATACTAACTATTACAAAATTTGTTGAGTTATGATCAATAAAAGTGAAACTCTAGGACTGTGTTTCACAGGATTTCATAACTCCATGGAATCTAAATAATAGTGATCTATACCAGTGCTTATAATGTAAAATTTATAAGTTATGTTCACCTAAATGGCTGGTTTGTTTCAATAAGATGACAATCCCAAATCACCTAAATAGTTCAAATTTTGTCACAAGTGTCAAGGAATATTTCTTTGGATAAGATTGTTATAACCATTTCACTACTAATCCTTATTTCCTAATTTTACTTCTATTATTATTTTTGTTTTATTCTTAGGGTGCATACACAAAATCTAAAGTCAAGGGAATTCCTTAATTCCACGTGATCTCAAAATAGATATAATATTGATAAATTTAAGAAGAATGGACCATCAAGATTTTCAAGAAAATATGAAACAAGACACAACCTCAATGACAACTGATGAATAGACTAGATAAGATGAACTAGCCCACTATGCTACATGGGATAAAGAACCTAGAAAAAATTATGCTACTTTTTGAGGAGCAGTAGATGAACAAGACATTCAATGAAGAAATGGGGGACATGATTAACAATTCCATCGATTTGTCCCTTGGTCTTATGATATTAACCTGGATGATCTGGGTATGATAGGTGTTATTATTCCAGCTCCTCTTTCTATTGGGGTAAAGTTAAACATTAATAATATGATGATATAATTGTAGAAAATGAAAGAAATAGTTACTGGTCATGCCACAGATGATGGAAATATGCATTTTATGAAGTTTATAAGGATCTACAAGGCTTACAAATAACCAACATAATCCAAGATTCTATTTTACATGATTATTTTGCTTTTCTGGACAGGTGAAACAACTTTATAGGTGGAAGAATTAACACCTGAATCATTAACTAGATGGCAAAATTTAAAGCAAAACATTATAAAAAATTTCTCAATATCCAGAATTATAGAACTGAAGTACATCATGTACAACTTCTTGAAACTATACTTATAATCATTGTATAAAGTATTGCAGAATTCAAGAAAAAGCTATAACATGTCCCTAATCATAGTACCTATGAATAGTTTGTTTGATATATTTTATGGATCTTTGAATGCAAATAACAAGGCTATAACTGACTTTGTAGGCAGAGCATTTTAGTGTCAAACACAGGTAGTTGAATTTTTTATACTTGATAGAGTTACAAAAATAAGTAGGTCTTGGCACGCACAAGAAATTTATGTTCTTGCTAGCACTTATTCACTAGGTGCATCTCCTAAACATCGTCATATTAATGATGAACTCACTAAATAAGTCATTGGGATAAGCATAGAATTGAGTATAATTGCAAATCATCTAATAGAGTGGGATATAAAAAGGTTAACGCAGATGGTTCATAAAGAAATGTACCATGACATGATGATTATAATTTTAATAAGGAGGTAAATTACTTAGATAATAAGGTCTTAGATTTCTATAACAAATCTCAAGGGTCTAACCAAGACACTTGGTACCCAGGTTAAGGGAATTAAGGTTAGAATTACTACCTCGACAACTACTACAGCGGATCAAGTTACACAGATAGGAAATAAGACTATGGGGGTGATTGAAAAAGAAAAAATTGGCATAATAATGATAGAAGTGGTTTGCACATTTCCTTATGAAGTGACAAAACAGTTTCATGAAATGATAGGATGGTGAGTTGTTGTCCAAAGTGCTGAAAAATTAGAATCTAGTTATTATAACCTTATAATAATTTATGTGAATAGTTTAAGGATGAGTCTAAAGGTAAATTCATGTGCTACCTTAATTAAACAACTTGAGAAGCAATTTAATAAAAATTCTATAGCTTCAACCAACAATAGATAGGGAAACTTCAAAGAAACACAATTTTTAATCCAAAGAATCATCATACTGGATGGCTATCATTACTAAAAGTTGTTAGATAGTTTTCAAACCTCTTATGCCATTATCTGTTGATGATACAGCTAAGCTTAAGATAATTAATGAAGAAAAAGTAGCGTAATATGAAGATCAGGTTGTTTCAAAAAATTTAACCAAAATTTTGTAGTCGATTGATAATTATAGGCTTGTCTAAAAGGTGGAATAAAAAAGAGGTCAGGTAGATTTTAAATCATATACCATGCCTCCCCCCTGTTCATGTAAATATTATAGAAGAGGGTTGAAGAAGGGAAGTATCTCAAGTTTCTCTCAACAATGTCGCAATTATTTGTGAACATACATCTAATTTAGGCACTTGAATGTATATCTCTACACCAATGCAGGACACTATCGAGGTATTCGTGGTTGATTTTTCTGTGGTAGGTGACTTTTTGAAGATTTTTTGTCATATTTTCTTGTATTTTGATGAGATGTAAACACTATAGTTTCATGCGTGATTGGGAAAAGTATCACATTATGGTAAAAGGAAGGATAATGCTTAACCACATGTTTTCAAGGTAAAGGATCTAGGTTTATAAGTCAATGATTGAGGTAATTGAAAATTTTTCTCCACTAGTCTTTATGAAGTGTATTAAAAATATTTTGGGCGTGCTGAAATTTATTGTAGGTTAAAATAAGAACTTCTCTTAAATTTTACACCCTTTGTTAAAATTTTTAAATAAAGAGGTGAAGTTTTTGTTTGATGATTCACAACTAAAGACATTTAAGTTTCTTAATGAAAACATGATACCAACCCTTATTACTGTCGCACCTGATTATCCATCACTTTTAAGGTTATGTCTGATGCTAGTGGAGTGGCGCTTGGGAATTCCTAGGAAAAACGTATTAAAAGATACATTATTCTATCTATTATGCTGTCCAGGCATTTAATCTAGATTAAAAAAACTATGCTATGATAGAACAATATTTGCTTTTGAGAAGTTTGAATCGTATTTTGCATGAAGGTGCTTATGCACAATGACCATACGATTTTATGTATCATATAACAATAAAAGATGCAAACCAAGATTGACTTGATGATAGAATTTAACCTTTGGCATTATGGAATTAAAAGGAACTAAAAATCTAGTGGCTCGCCACCTTTCATAACTTGAACAAGACGCAATGCTAAAACATAATTATGAGGTCAGTATTATTGACAACTTTCTACATAATCCAGTATTGGTTTCATCATAGGATATAATTTTATGGTTATTAGATTATATTATTTACTTGGTAAGTGATGTGGTGCCTTTGGACTTATCTTTCTAGCAGCAAAAAAAGTTTATATTCTATGTAAAGAAATTATTTTGGGATAATCCATAAATGTTTCACATATGTGTAACGGTTTTATTCATAGATGTGTCCCAGTGGTTGAGATGATGAGTATTTTTTAGGCATGTCACTCCTCTCTATTTAAGGGTCATCATAGTAGTATGTGTATAGCACAAAAGATATTGCAATGTGGATATTGTTTGACCATAATTAATAAGGATTCTATTGACTATGTAAAGTCTTTTGACTAGTGCTACAGACAAGGAAACATCACACGAAAGCATGAGCTATAATTTCCTAATTCATGAGATTGAGTTGTGTGATATTTGAGATTCTGACTTCATAGGTCCGTTTGTTAACTCATATAATATGAAGTAAATCTTTCTTTATATTGACTATGTATTAAAGTAGGTGGAAGTAACTGGGATTCTAGATAATGAGGGAAAAGTTGTTATAATATTCATGAGAATAAAAACATTTCTAGATTTTATATGTCGACTGCCATGATGGGGGTGCTCACCTCTGTAATTGACTATTTAAGGCCATAATTTAGAAATATGATGCATAATGTGACAACATCTTACCATCCTTAGTCAAACAGGCATATAGAGGTCACTAAGAGAGAGATCAAGACCAACCTTGTGTACATTGTGAATGTAAATAGAATAGATGGGTGTAAAATGTTTAAAAATACATTATGATCTTATCGAACAACATTTGAGACTTCAATTCCTATTCTCCATATCATCTTGTGTTTGGTAAAGCTTTCCACTTGCTTGTCAAACTAAAGAACATGACATTATGGGCACTCAAAATGTAAAATCTAGAATGGTGTGATGTTTTTTTCACTATACTTGATCAATTGAATGAGATTTCAAGGGCCATGCTTAGATCGTCGAAGTTTGCAACTTTGTGCAAGGTAAAATATAAGGATGTATCATGACCAAAAAATTGGAAACAAAAAGCTTACAACTGATAATAAGGTTCAGTTGTTTAATTTTAAACTCCACATGTACCTTAGCAAGCTAAAGTCAAGATGGATAATACTATATTATGTTGTAAAGGAGTTACCATATGTGTCATTTAACATGAAAATAATAATGATATAAAATTTAAAAGTGGTTGACCAAAGCGTGAAAGAATACATCAGAATACTGAAGAGCTTAAGGTAGTTTATAAGGTGTATCTTGATAAGGTCTCGGTAATCAAGATACTCAACTTGTGTATTGATGTTAAATTAGGTATTGCGTACGAGGTAATCCATTGGTTATTTGGGTTATGTTTGAGTATCTAAATGATCCACGTTTATCAATGACATTAAATCAAGAACTGCCTAAGAGGCAACCTAATGATTTGGTATCTTTGTTTTTTATTGATATTTAGCTTTGAGTATAGAACTGACTAGTGTTGAAGTATGTAGTTGATTATGGACAAAAACTATGAATAGTAAGAAAAATTGGGAAACAGGCCACATAGATCTCATTATGAGTAGTTCGAAATAAGTTGTGAGGTTAGTTGTCACCACCAAAAATAAAAAAAATTGCAAGATTGTAGGAACTCTACTCCATGACTCTCAGAATGTGTTAAAATAATTTATTGGGTCTTATGATGGCTTGTCTTGACAAGTTCAGACTGAAGATGGGTAAGTTAGTTTGCATTACTTCACTCTAGAACAAATGTGATGTCATGAAAATAGTCATCCCTTATGAGTTTTCATATATTTTGTGGGAACTGAGGTGAGAAGATAGGTAAGTGATCTTAAAAATCTACCAAACAAGGGATGTGATGAGTCTGTACCCATTATGTTGGGTTGTCAGGGTAGTCATGGTCACTGGGTCAATGTCAGTCAATAATTTTAAAATATCTAACCCATCAAAATTAATTTGATTGGTTTTAAGCCTAAAATACACCAGATTCCCCCCATTTGCCCATGATTTGATGTGCTACATTTCCCTCTACACATGTTATGAAGTACTACAACTTCCTCCACACCAAATGACGCAACATTATCACTGTCTCTATTGATTTTTCCTCCATCCTAGTCAAATATTTGATTACCTATTAACTCTACTTATGTGATTCAAGTAAGAAATCAAGTGATTTTTCACATGCATTTCTTCATCATTGAATTAAACAAAAAAAGTAAGTTAACCTATTTAAATTGTATTGATTAATTATGTTGATATTCATCTTTAAGTGTTATATCATTGTCATGAATTGATATAACCCTAGATGAACTTGTTTGAAAAAAAAATATGTTTGTGTGAACATGGCACCCTATTAGTTGTAAACTATGTGAATTTAGGTGTATTATGAGTTATGATGTGATTTTATGTGTTATTTTATTTTATGATTTCAGGTGTTTAGTGATTGAGTGAGAGGAACTGTTATTTTATAGCATTCTAGTGACTGTAATAAATGGTCTAGTTATTAATTACTAAAAGTAATGGGATGCAAGAAAATGATGAATAATTTATCTCAATACAACCCTCACGATCAACACAATCACTCGTCCCCAATGGCACAGACCTATCATGAGACTTATATTCACTGGTTCTATGGAATGAAAATGAAAATGTTGCAGAAGTTTGTGCAACTCTCTTAGGATTGGCTGCTTCATGTGTTTTAACCCTAGAATTGATATCCATCCAAGATTTCCACAACCTTAGTTGTAAGGTTTTTAACTTCTCATGATAAAGAAGAAGATTAAACAAAACAATTTCATAGTATAAAAATAAAATCTTAGAAAGAGTAAATTCGACCTTCCAATTCTTATTAAATACACAAACAACATTTTTCGAACCCAACATATTGTGTCTCTTGAGAAAATCCATTGTGAAAATATTCTAAGTGTTAAAAGATACCCAATCTCAACACTAGACTGGGTATCAATAGGTTCAAAAAGTAAGGGATTCAAACTTTAAATTTTGAAATTTGTTTCATTGTTGATGCCTTGACTTACAATTCGTCAACAAGGTGATGTTTTCTCACACAAATCATGTCTAGACTCAAGACAATCATATGGTCTATTTTTCCTTGGCGTGAGAGCTGATAGTTAGTTAGAATCATGGTAGTCCATCATTAGATCCATCATACTTAAATCAATATTGTGTAATATTGTTTTTCACCAACAATTTGGGTTATAGTTCATCAGAGAACTTATGGATCTTAGATCAATATATCAAAAAAAAATTACATGTTACACAAAATGTTAAGAGGTCTCCATTAACATCATTCAAAGAATTTTACGTTAACTTCAAATCATTCTTTTAATAGTTAAAGTTGTTTTTGGTGGTCGTGGCATTATTAAATTCTGAACTTTGGAACATTAGCAAAAGATATAAAAATATGCACTAGATATAGTAACAATAAGGTAGAATGCAAAAATATCAAAAATATAACACTTACGATCTTAACTAAAACACAAAGCTTGTTGTCATAAAGAAGTACTCATAAATCTTGTTGTTGACACCTATGCCATACGAGTACTTAGAAAAGCAAATGTGCAGATCTAGTCACAAACACATTTTTAGGTTCTTTATCATCCTATGAAGTTTGAATAAGTTTGTTAGTCACATTAAATGTTCTACACTACCTTTAAGTATAATTTAAAAGGAAGAGAACTTAGGAAGATTAATTAGTAACACAAAAGTCAGATTCACGCCAATATGTATAGGATCAATGAACCGTATATACCTTGCTGTAAACTGATAACACACTAACTTAAAGTCCTTCCTTTTAGATTTTTAATCTACATAGAGTAAATAGTAAAACAAGTATTAGTAGTTAATTAAAGAATTCACGCCATTTAAGCTCACAAAAATAGTATCCGAGTAGTAACCGATAATTAATTAATTCAAGGGTGTTTTCTCAATCCCTTCACCCATTATTACATTCACATGCAATACCAATTCTTATAAGGTTCCCCTTAATAATTTTGACTTCATTGTATCCTCAAAGTAATATATTGATTGGCTTGAGTAGTATTCTTGCACAACATCTAATTTGGTGATGTAGGAGTATACTCTCCTTCTACATTTTAATACAAATTATTCACACCTTTACCTAACATCAACCAAGGATACCACAATATATAAACACAAAATAGTTCTAAAAAAAAACAAATTTCCTTTTATATAGCAACAAAATATCATACTCAATACCCCCTAAGATTTTAATAACAAATATATACAATCCACTACCAAAATATATATATAGTATGAGGGAAAAAATAGGAAGTAGTCGGACCTTAAAATTTTGTGATAGCTTATTCTCTTAATGTCCACCTCTTAATATCTTTATTCCTCATAATAAAAACCAAAGGATAAGGGAAAATGTCTTAATAAAATAAAACAATATGACTGGCAAACTTATAGAGGGTTGTCCGATAATTTAATCATAAGAAGCATAATTCTCATAATTTTTTGATGATAAGATCATGATTTTTTCACTTACCTTTATATTGGAAGGAAGGAAAATCTCATGAACCCTAGTGAAATTATTAGTCTATTGTATAGCTAAGAAAGAGAAAGATAGAAAACCCTCGAAAGCCAATTTTTGTCTAAGTTTAAATTAGTCAAATGAGCTGGTCTCAACCTCTTTAAAAAGAGATTCTCTTTGCCAACTTTCTCTACCATTTTTGGGATGCACTTACTTTTTCATTATATTGGTCCTTTATGGATCTTAAACAATTGGTCCTAAGCTGCCTATCCTTCTCCCTTTCTCTTTTCTAATTTGGGCAAAACTTAATTCAAGTAGGTGGTAGTGTACTTAGACCAACAAGCTGGTCAAGGGAGTCTGAGTAATTGATGCACCAACTTAGTTCATAGGCTTGTCAAAAGGTCAATGTAGGTGACATACCTTTTTGCTCCATTCATTTATAAAATGGGACTTTAACTTATTGTGGTTTTGGGGCATATTTTGGTTTTGAACTGCCCTTTCTCTTCCCCATTTATTTTACTTCGTTTGGCCTTAAATTAACCCATTAATATAGGTCCTAAATATTATCAATTATCCTTGGCCACATTAACTTTGTCCATAGAGCTCAAGTAAGTGACTCACCTACTTACTTTGATAATTCAAGCAAGAACCTTAATATTTTATTACATTTTTAGATAAAAATTCCATTATTTGAACTTAAAACTTAATTACATTTGGTCATTTCAAATATCAGACTCAAATAACAACGTACGATCCCATTTTTAAATAACTTTATAAATTATAACTTGATCATGCCATATTTAACAGTATGGAAAATTCCTACAAAGCTATCTTAGTATAGCTAATCATATAGGATACCGAATCAATTACACATTATATAAGGCTATATCAAGTGCCATAAATGTAGAAATAATATATGTAGAATATGGTGTGATACACCAAGTAGCAAAATCAAGGGGTAAGGTTCTCTCATTAGCCACCTCTCCAACTGTGCCAAGGATCTAAAAATGTCAAACATATCTATGGCTGAGATTTTTTCCCCTTGAACCTCATTAGATCCTTCATGGGTGATACTAAAGGAAATACCCGATAACCAACTCCAAATCTAAAGGCATAACTTCTGTGATCTGCATAATGCTTTTGTCTACTTTGAGCTACCCTAAACATAAAATCATTCACTCTAACTTTATCCATTGACCCCTAAAGAAAGTCATTATCTTTGATCAGTTGTTAGGTGCTACGTGTTTCTCTAAGATTTATCTTTGATCTAGGTATTATAAGTTAAGGATTAAGGAGGAGGTTATCCCTAAAAATTATTTCGTAGCCGGTATGGGCATTATGAGTTTCTGGTTATGTCTTTTGGTTTGACCAATCCCCAGAAACATTCATGGATTTGATGAATAGGGTTTTCTATCAGTTTTTGGACTTATTCATTATTATGTTCATGGATGATATTCTGGTGTACTCTACGAGTAAGGTGGATCATGCCAATCACCTTTATTTTGTGTTGCAGACTAAAATTGAGCAACATTTGTATGCCTTGTTTTGAAAATTTAATTTTTAGTTTAACATTGTAACATTTTGGGGTCATACCATTAGTGAGGGGATCATGGTAAATCCGTAGAAGGTTGCGGTGGTTAAGAAGTGTCCTACACCTAATACTGTAATCGACATTCGTAGTGTCTTAAGTTTAGCTGGTTGCTACAGGAGGTTCATAGAGATTTTTTATTCTATAGTTGCCATGTTGACTAAGTTGACTCAAAATAAGGTAAAGTTCTGGTTGTCTGGCGCTTGTAAGGGTAGTTTCGATGACCTGAAGGAAAAGCTAACTTTGGCTCCGATTTTGACTTTTCCCAAAGGAACGAATGTGTTTGTGGTCTGTATTTATTCTTATTATGTTGGGATTTGTTGTGTATTAATGCAATATAGAAAGGTGATATCTTTTTCTTAATAACAGTTGTAGGTGTATGAGAGGAATTATCAAACTCATGACATTGAACTATTATCTAAGGTGTTTGCTTTAAAAATCTGGCATCATTATTTTTATGGAGTGCATGTGGATATCTTTTCTGATAATAAGAGCCTACAGTATGTGTTTACTCAGAATGAGCTTAACCTCAGGCAAATAAGCTTGATTGAGCTGCTCAAGGATTGTGACATGAGTCTTCACTACCATTCAGGTAAAGCTAATGTAACAGCTCAATTTTCTGAATCGGAATGCTACACGGTGCTCATGACCCCGAAGGACCACAAGCGAACCCATGACTGATATCTATACTTGTACGCTACATAATATAACATGAAAATATGGAAACACGTACTGAATGTCCATAAGTTTAAAATCTGATAAGACAATGTCTGAAAATGGTATAAAAATACCAAAACAAAAGTGAAATAACTGTCTGACATGCTATAGTCTAGAAAGCCTCTAAACTGTCTGAATAAGAAGTTGATGGGACATGTACCCAACTAACTCCATCTAGTACCTGAACTAAAATAGTAAATGAAGTACTAATCATATCATACTCAAATGAGAAGGACTCACTATAAACTCTGAACAATGGAATACTACTGCTGATCTGGAGCTCGTGCCTCTGAACCTATGGTATAACATAAAAAAGAGCACCATAGCACAAATGTGTCAGTATGTCTAAATGTACTGAGTATACGAGTAAGGTAGGCTAAGTGGAAAGGGTTATATGTATGAACAATGCTGACTAATATAAACGTCAAAATACATACATGCATAAGCAACTATAATTGAACTCGTCGTGATACTGTTTATTGAGTCTGAATACTGACGATATGACTTTACTGATACTGAGATACTAAATAGATGAATGACTATTTTTGACAGTTTGAATTACAAAAAATTGGTCTAATTGACTGTGTCTAACAGTACTAAAACTGAATACTGATAACATAAGCTATGACAACTGACATAACTAATATAACTGTGATAATCGACAAGATCGATGTAATTGATACTGAGAAACTATATTTAACAGTTTGAGTTCTGATGGAATTATCAGAGTTTCGTTCTATATGGAGTAACAGAATTTGAGATCAGTCCTATCTAGTAGGTAATCTTTAAATCTGATGATTCTGATACTGATTAACTACAGTTGAGATCAGTCCTATCTAATGGGTGATCTTTAAATCTATTTATAATGATAAGGATTGACTGTGTCCAATAGTATTGAATCTGCACTACTGAACTGAGTGGACTGTATCTGACAGTCTTGAATCCATAACTGTAACTATGGGATGTATTCATCAAACCTATGTTCCCCATGTTAAGCTGACTGGGATCCAATCTCTGCTTTGACTAGAAGGGTGTCAGTACCACGCCACCAGTATAGACAACTGCAATGGAGTCAATCCTAATCTAGCGGGTGGCTCCTGGGATCAGTCCTATATATAAATATGCTAATGGGTGACCCCTAAGTATGTCAGTCCTATCTAACGGATGACATCTCATACCTACGATGGCTACGTAGTTCTGGAACTTAGGGATTGCTTCTAAGGATGTCTGTCCTTTCTAGCGGTTGAGTACCCATCCCTAGGCTCACTCGGTGCTGAATCCTACTCCCATCTGAAAGAAACTGAACTGGATAACTTAGCTAAACTGAATAACTAAACTGAACTAATTAGCTAAACCTATGCAGATTAATTGAACTGATACTAGTGGTATTTTTTAGCAGAGATAAACTAATTTTACTAAGTTCCCTTGACTAAAGGAACGTACTGAGTTCTAAGGACTGACTAAGAGTACTGAAATTACTGAGATCACTAGGAACACTACTGTTACTAAGATCACTAAGATTACTTTGTACTCAGGTTATACCAAACGGTATCTACAAGAGTACAAAATAGTTCACAAACTACCAAAAATAGTCTACACATATAAGACACCAAGTGGAAACAACAAACACAAACTTGAAAGATAAAGAAGATAGATAACTTAACACAAAGAAAATATGAAATATAGCAACTAAAGAGTTTATCAAACTCTAAAACCTCTACAAATCACATTAACAAGCACCAAGTTCTTACGCAAACATAAGAGGAACTCCCTTCACTCAAGCACTCATGTTTCTAGCCGCTTCATAATACAAGTGGAACCTTTCACTTATGATGTTCAAAGTTGGTGGTCTACTCTCTTCTTGAGAGGAAAATAGTGTTTCAATGTTACAATCTTCATTCCAAAAATAAGCTAATTAAGAAAATAAGACTAAGGGGTTCTACTTATCGTCTATTACAAAAGAGATGGGAAATGACACCTTTACCCTTAATGAAGTGGTGGGTTTGGAGTGTAGAAATGGGGCTGCCTTGCAGTGTTTTTATAACACTCAAGGCATGTCTTCACAATTTAATACATACACTCTCTTGGACAAACTTAAGACATTCTCAGACATATCCATCTTTATCAACGTGCCTTGAAGACGTTGTAATTCCCGAGCTTGGCTCCTAGTAAATGGTCTTGAGGTCTCGATGCCTATTTGCCACTTTTTTGCAAAGGTCTTCACACTCTTCCCTCTTCTTGGATATGGTTCGAGTATGGATTCATCTGCTTATACCCTTTTTGCACTCGTATCACTTGTAATCCTTATTATTTTTACTCTTGTATCATCCTCTCCATCTTGAAAGGAATTTTTCCTCAGATTTACACCTTGTAAAACAAAAGAGAGGGACCCAAGTACACAATCCTCATGGTATGAGGGTTAGAATTAGTGTCACAAATTATTTACTCACACTAAGGGGGTACACTTTTGGAATACATCCAACAATCCTTTGTTATGATCATGAAACACTTACTACAAGCATCACAAAGGACTTGGCTAAGATAGACATCAAGGGTAGAGGAGTGCAACCCGAGACCATCACATATATCAATAAGCCAAGGATGTTCACATTTGAAATGCATCTAAAGGTCTTTTTTATATGACATGAAAAGCTTAGCATGGATGGCACAAAGGATGTGTTTTGGCGAATACCAAGAGATAAGGAAACCACTATGGTCTTGATGGCCTTACTATACCCAAAATGTAAGACTATCATTGGCTTAGAAACCATAAGATACATTTATTTCATTACCTCCACAAAGAACCTCATCAAATATGGTGCCTATATCGATCCTAAGGTCCACCTTACCCACATATCTGTATCATTCAAACAAGGAAACCAGCAACCAAACTTACTACCTCTCCACAATACACATTCAAAATTAACATGGTTATCATCATAGGTAAAAAGGTAGTATAGGAAGGAATCAGGTGTGAAGACTTCAGGCCAAGGGGGTACATATTTAAAATACAGCCTGCAATCCTTTATTTTGACAATGAAACATTTAGTATGAGCATTACAAAGGATAGGGATAAGGCAAACATGAAGGGGGAATGAGCCCAAACTGCGACAATTCCTTTCCCACGCCACTAATGCTCCGGGATCAAATGGATGAAGTAGCCAAGGGCATAAGCCCAGGCTACTCATTCCTTTTACTAGAGAATCAAGCCCACAATCACCCAAGGCATTAGTCATAACTTTGACATATAAATGGTCATTATGAACAAGACTAATATCATGGCTTTCAGCACACAAGTTCAAAGGACCATATTCATTTTCTATATCAACATTACAAGCATCAACACTAACTTGAAAATTTTTAATCATACCATTTACATGTTCAAGTAGTGAGCTATTAGTAGGATCACATTGATCATTATACACACCCGAAATACTACCAAAGAAGGATTCTTGTACTTCTACACTATCTATACCCAAAACCACATCAACTTGGCTACTAATATCCATAATACAACTTTTTAAATTCAAGGGAGTGTAAAGTGTACCAATTTTACCTTGGTTTGTACTAGGGCAACCTACGTGCATTGAATTCTTGGCCAAGAAAGCAATTGGAACACCAATATGTTTGGGATGGATTTCTTTTGGATTCTCCTTTGGAAATATATCATCTTGTACCTGCACATAAGAAGAACCAATGCTAGGCAAAATACTAGCAATTGGGTTAGTGAGTAACAAGGGTTCTTTGTGGATAAAATCCATAATCAAGCATTTTTTTCAACTTCCAACTTCACTACCCATGGATTCCCTTATGCTTTCCCTCTTTTATTTACATTCTTATTGTACCTCATCATCAAATTTATCTCCATCTTGAGGCTTGGCCTCATTCTCCTCGGAGTCTAACTCTCTCCCTTTTTCTACTTGGACGGGGTGTTTCCGGGTTAGTGTAGTTTGGAAAGGAGACATTGGATTTAGTAGAGTGTAGTCTTTGAATTAGAGGATTTTGGAGTAGAGGATTCGGTTTTAGGGATGGAATTTTGGTTCCAAGTCCTCCTTGTGGAACTTGGTGGAGTGAGGAACGACTAGGTACATCTTTTTCTCGACTTTAAGAGTAAAGATTGACTTGGTTGTAGCACTTGGTGGACACAATATTTGATGCAAGTTCTTGGGAGGAATAGTAGGTGAAATGTTTTTAGGGGTATGAGGTTGAGAAATCCTTTTGCTTTCCACCCTCTTCAACCTTTCACTCATTGACGCCACATCCAAACCCAACTTCTTAACTTTTGCCTTCATCCTAGCCAGACCTCGAGACAAGGTTTAAAGACTAGCTAAGAGGACATTCATAACATTAATGTCCATGGTTGGAGTATTGGAATTTTTGGGTTCCATCTGCAATTGTACCTATAAAACAAGCAAACGTTAGTTCAAAATACGCTCACACATTCTTCAGACTCGGCTTCCTCACTTGATTCTTCAAGTGTTGTAAGCCGGCTATCAACTTGTGAAAACTTGTGAATGATTCTACTCTTGAGTTAGAATGTATTTCGGTTTTGAAGACTCAAGGATGTTTCATACGCACTTGAACCAAGAACAACTATGAATTATAAATGAGCAAAGCACCACAAAGAATGTTGACATGAAGACGTACTCGAAAACTAGTTCACAACTTAGTAGGTTGTTACTTAGTTGCCAACTAGTGTAGTAGTCAATAGAAAGAAAACTAGTAGAGACAAGGAAAGAAACTTGGAAGGTCCTATGACTTGAGTTTTGTTGTTGATGTGGCCTACAATTTTAATTTTTGGCCATTTGATGTTGTTGTTTTGTTGATGTTTGAGGTTGTCCAACTTGAATGATTCAATTTTGTTTGTTTGGTGAGGCTTTTTTGGTTTTTGGAATGAAAGACAAGGCCTTGGATGCTTTTTTCAAAGGACAAAAAGGTGTCAATAAAATTTTCACCAAATTGCACCAAAATGGCAAATCACCTTTTTGCTTTGGCTTTGTCACTTTCCTCTTTTGGTTCTTCTTGTAAAAGGTTTTGACACTTTTTTTGTAAGGGATCTTTTGGGAGGTCTTTTGTTGATTTGCTTCTTTGGGTTTTGTCTTGAAACTAGTTTAAAGACATACACAAGACTTAACCTCTCTCTTCCCCATTTCAAATCAAACACACTTTTTGTTGAACATTCACCTCAAGAACATTATGAACAACAATAAGAACACTTATGAACAACAACAATATTCAATCCGTCCAACCCTTCAACAACACTAAACAAAGGCTCAAATCTTTAACCTTAGGCTCAGGTGTGCTAGGGAAAAAACAAGCTAACACATGAAACTACTTAAGACAAGCAAAATAACACCTAACTCTATGCTTCAAATTTCGGCCAAGACATAATTCTTCTACCAAGGTACAAAAATGGGAACAACTCTTTTTTGTGAGATTTTTTTATTTTGGACACCTCTTCTAGTGTTAGTAAACAAATATCTAACTCTATAACACACAAAAAACACAAAATTCAAGACCAAAATTTCGGCCACAAACCAAAAAAAATGGGATAGCTTTACTATTTTTGAGTTTTCCAGCTTTGTAACACCTTTTTTTTTATTTTTTAAGTACACAAGCCCAAGATTGATCTAGTGGGAACGAAATAAATGATGGCTCTAATACCAAATGATACTAAATGGTATCTAAAAGAGCACAAAATAGTCCACAAACTCACAAAAACAGTCTACACATATAAGACACCAAGCGGAAACAACAAAAACAAACTTGAAAGATAAAGAAGATATATAACTTGACACAAAGAGAATATGAAATGTAGCAACTAAAGAGTGTACCAAACTCTAAAACCTCTACAAATCACATTAACAGAACAAATTTCTTACGCAAACACAAGAGGATCTCGCATCACTCAAGCACTCACGTTTCCAGCTTTTTAACAACACAAGTGGAACCTTTCACTAATGATGTTCAAAGTTGGTGGTCTACTCTCTTCTTCAAAGGAAAATGGTATTTCAATGTTACAATCTTCATTCCAAAAACAAGCTAACTAAGAAAATAAGTCTAAGGGGTTCTACTTGTAGTTTATTACAAAAGAGATGGGAAATGATACCTTTACCTTTAATGAAGGGGGTGGCCTTGGAGTGTAGAAATGGGGCTTACTTGTACTGTTTTTATGACACTCAAGGCATGTCTTCACACTTAAATGCATACACTCCTTTGGACGAACTTAATACATGCTCAAACATATCCATCTTCATGAATGTGCCTTGAAGACATTGTAGTTCCCGAGCTTGGCTCCTAGGGAATGGCCTTGAGCTCTCGATACCCGTTTGCCACTTTTTTGCAAAGGTCTTCACACTCTTCCCTCTTATTGGATATGGTTCGATTATGGCTGCTTTTTCTTATACTATCTTTGCACTCGTATCGCTTGTAATCCTTGTTCTTTTTATGCTTGTATCATGAGGTTACTGAACTACTGACATGCTGAGATTTTTGAGTTTTCCTGAGTCACATGACTAACTAAATTCTATAGACCATGGCTTGACTGAGAGTATCGTGATAACATGACATGAAACTAGGCACACAACTATATCATTTCGGATAAAAGTACCTCCAGAACTCGATAGAAGGAAATTGATACACATGACTGACTTGATCATAAGAATAAAGTCCACAATTCACAATATCATAAGTAAGGGATTTCGTACTACACTTGGTTCTCAATATCTTATACATGGAAGGGGATGCACATAATATGTATATACTTACGTTGCTTCAATATCATGCTCATTCCATATCATAACAATAGTACATAATAATAACGTGGAGTTCATCTGGAATCATAAAGAATAGAACATGGGCTTGTCATTTAAGCACTATTATGCCATAAAAACATGGATTCTATCATTCTGGGCATTTTATCAAACACCTTACATGAACAACTTTGTGTATAGGTGTACTTATCAATTTGACAATCTTAATCCATCTAAAATTCATGGGTTTTAACTAACCTATTCACTTGCTTCATGAAAAACACATCAAGATACAACCTTCAATCCAAACAACAAAACCACAAGAAAATCATAATTTATAATTTAAAACATGATTCTTGAACTCTACGAACGAAAGGAATCTGTGAATGAACACTACGCATGTCTGACTCAAGGTTCTTGATTTTTTGAACTCGAAAAATTTGAAATCCTTTGATTTTTAAAAAAGATTGGGTCTTGTTCTTGGGGATTAAATTCTTAGAGAAACCCTTGTTTTTGTTTGTGGAATAAAAATGAGCAAAATAGCTGAATTCAAACTCATCTGGGTATATATAAACTAGTGGTAAGTGACCAAAATACCCTTGTTAAAACTACTTGGAAATAAATGAAACATGGCATGTGACTGTCCGACTGATGGTCCGTCAGACACTTCATGGTCCATCACTTAGCCAGTCAGATGTGGACCAGAAATAGGGTTTATTGGATAAGAGTTGATGGCTTGGATGACAATCCGTCACAACTTTGACGGTCGATCAACTCGTTCGTCAGTCCTTATCCAGTACGTGGCTCAACTGCCTTGGCTGTGACGGTCAAAGTAGTGGTCCATCACATATGAGGCGGTCCATCAGCTTGGCCATCATACCTGGGCATTTTCAATAGTTTCAAGTAAAACGTCCATAACTTCCTCGTTTGATGTCGGATTTAGACAAAATTGGTAACATTGGAAATCTAACTCTACTTCCCACATGATTAAATTTGAAAATCTCAAAAATACCATATGTACAAAGATCATTTCACATTTCAAAGTATGTTCGAGCATTCTTGAGATGATTTCTAGCTAGAAAAAAGGCATAGGTATTACAAAATGTAGCGCTAATGTTGGTTTGGATTTTTCAGGGTATTACAATATCTCCCCCTTGGGAAAATTTGTCCTTAAGTGAGAATAACTGAGATGGAAGAAAAGATCAACTAAAGTATGCACAATACATACACTACTGAAACATGGTTTTGGGTCTGACATAACTGATAAGCTAATTACATCATACTGAACATGGATATCTGATGCATGAGTAACTGATTTATGAATGCACTATTGAAACATGGTTTTAGGACTGACATGACTGATGCAGAGTAAGAATGCATATTTGATGCCTAATTGATGAGCTAAATCCATGCGTATCCTATGCATGATTATACGACTAACATGATACATGAATGCACTACAAAAAGTACTGATAAGCTGATCATGTATGTCTGACATATGAGTATATGACTGAATGGGCTCAGGAACATACGGCTGAACATGAAATGGTAAAGGTACAAAGTTTGAGCTGAAAATTAATCATGGAACTGAATATAAACTTTGGTACTAAAATCTAAACATGGGAATGAGGAAGATCAAAGAAGACTGTCACCTTGAATTAAAAATATCGATGAGTCTGAGATTAATCACCCAATATGCATGAGCGGAAACATAAGAACATAATTGAGTCTAAGACATAATACATGAATTGAACTGAGTCTGCAATGTAGGACATGGATAGAGTATTGTATCATGGACTAAATTGACCCATTGAGTACATGGCTTACTGCTGAGTTTTGGAGCTAGAGGGTCGGCTCATATGTAACACTTTCTTCAAGATAGATTTATCAAATAAAATGACATATTTAAATTATGAAAGTTTGAGGGCTATAGTGTATCTCCCCCCTTGGGACACTATGTCCCTTAAAGGATGCTGGACTGATGTTGCTAAGATATTGAGGAAGTTGGACGATGCACAAGACATCTACCAACTAGATTATAACTGAACCTCGGGAGTCTGGGACTAATGCATGATGCATGAACTGAACTAAACTTGCAACTACTAAGAGGTTCTAGTTGGATAGTTACATTTCCTGAGATCTTGGATAGCATGAATAGGTGCAAGGATGAAGAAACAAACAATACAAATCTAACTACTCGATTGCTAAACTGACTTGCTAGCTTTACTAACTAACACATACTGAAACATATGTCCAAATTAGAGAACGAGATATAATAATGCATAACATGAACATGAAAGACTAGTAATGTACCCAAATTTAAGTCAGGAAGAATTTTCTGACCATGACGGGTCTGGAGTGCATAAAGTCTATTCTGACGCTGACCACTCTTGGTGCCTTGCTATCGCATCTCTTTACCCCTCTGTGCTTCAAATCTACACTCTCGCATATTGTGGCCTGTCTTACCACACATAAAGCATACATCACTACCTGCCGTACATGCACCTAGGTGATTCTTACCATACTCTTCAAAAAGCGGATAAGTAAGACTTCTATTCTCACTACCCTAGGCCTCGGAGCCTGGAAATCAATCATGCAGATGATATCTAGACTTAGGTGTTTGGGGATTGCCATTTTCAATATAGTGCTTGGGGAAATAAGGTTTAGTGTTCATAATGGTAATATGTCCTTTCAAGTGTGTAAGATGAAGAAACAACCCATGGATCTTCTAGTGATGTGGGTCATAGATGTTAAGAAAGGGAAGTGAAGTATGGTTCCCTTTGGGATCAAACTTGATAAAGGTGAAAGAGTCATTCCATAATAATAACTAAGGCGCTATGTTGGAGGCAACCCATAAATGCCACGAAAGTAGCTCATATCCTTTGTTTAATTTCATCGGGTAGATTTTAGTTGTGTCATTGAATTAATCCATGCTTTTCTGGCACTATAGACTATTTGAATGAGTTTGAGAATGGGAAAATTTTAATTTTTACCTGTTATACTGAACAAGGGAAAGTGTGCAAATATTGAGTAGTAAGCAGAACAAGGGAAAACAGTTATGCAGAAATATTCTTCGTTACCGCGATCGCAGACCTTGAAACACAATCGCAGTCTCCCGTGTCCCTGCGATCATATACTATGGAACGCTATCGTGATTGGAACATTTCTAAAAGTCCATCAGACTCCCATTTCCCTTACACTCCTACTTAATTTTTCCCTGAAATTTCACAAACTCTTGGGCACACTTCAGGCATTCAAAAGCATTAGAGCATCCCTCTTGCATTTTTCCCTACAATAAGTGTCTCGAATCCATGCTTTAATTGTTAAAAATGGGACATATAATTCATGTTATAGGGGAGGCCTATATCTCTAATTTTCAATGTTAAATCTATGTTGAAATGAACTTTTATAGAGGTTAGCTACTAGAATATGGTGCGTAAATACATAGGGAACCGTAGATTGTGCATGTAAATGCCAATGATTAATGTTGTTGTGTTTTTATCATATTTTTTAGGATCAGATCATGGAAGACTATGACCAAGTCTGATTCATGGCCCTCGAGTGGCATATTCTATACGATGGAGATCTTCTGAGAATAAATCTGCTCCCAAAAAATGGGATATGCTTAGATAAATTGATAGAAAACCTTTCAATATTTCATGATAGACATCTGGACACTGGGTGACAGTGCTTTTCCCTAGATCCTTGCAAGGTAAATAAGCAGTGTGTCTAGGAGTTCTACGCAAACCACAGTGTTGTATCTTTCTTAGATTCAACCAAGATTATTATCAGAATATGGGGGACGAAGGTGGACTTTAGGGTGAAGCAAATTAATGACATCTATGAGATATCAAATGTAAACATAGATGAGTTAGGAATAAAAAGTTGTGAGCCAAGAAGCTGGTTGGCAGATACATTTTGTTCTCGAACCGATGTCTCATTGGAGGCAACCAAAACAAACATATCCCTAAATGACTTCACTAATTAGGACCGGATTTATTTTAAGATCACAATTAGCTGAGTCTCCCCTTGCACCCCCATTGACAGTAGTTCTAGATTTGCGGGCACAGATGGTTGCTTTTATTCTAGACAATATTCTTTTGAATATTTGTCCATTTGTGATTTCAAACATAAAATTCTTCAAGAACTATGGTGGTACATATCTCTCCTTTCCCACATTGATTACTGAGCTTTGTGGGAGAGCTGGGGTTGACATATATGGGTGCACCTTGGCACCTACATCTATTCTCTAAAAATTAAAGGTAAGGACACACTGAGCAAAAGACAGAAGAGAAAGATCGACATGGGAAAGTCAACATATGAGGATTTTAAGTCTTGTGGGCCACCCATCATTGGTCCACTTGAGGATATTTGTGTTGATATTGCAACCATTAGGGACCTCTTGTTAGGTTTGACCCATTTTCGGGAGATCCCTCAATCCCCGCCACTTATTTATGCCTCTCCCTAAATATGAGATGTATCAGGAGGAACATCAAAAGCAAGGATCTACAATTGGTAGGATTGAGAAAGCCTACTCATCCTTGGTGAAGTTGTGTTGAGTGCTCTGAGTTTAACATATGAAGATGGTATATAGGGAGAAGAAGAGAGATAAATTCTTTAGGATGATGTGTAAGGAGTGAAGGGCCTGTGTAAGGTCCAAAAACCATAAGATAGAATATATTCCTCTTGAGTGGAGAGCAATGATGAGGCCCTAGCCGAGTGGTCCAGTCCTAAGGATACAAATGATGATGTAGAGACTGAGTGTGATAGAAGCTCTTGATGCAGTTTTAGGGAGCACCCTTATCTCTCTTTATACTGTAAGGACACTACTAGTTTTTTAGTTGGGGGTGCCTGTCTCTATATTCAATTTATTTGGGCCTATTTTATTAATATTTGTTGATGTTTTTATGTTCTTTTGCATGATTTCTTTTGGATCATTTTATTTGGGCCTATATTATTGATATTTTTGGATGTTTTTATGTTCTTTTGGATAATTTCTTTTGGATGATTTTTTCCTTGGGTTGTTATATAAGGGCACTCTCATGGTGCCCATATTTTCATTCATGAGTCATTTTTGTTTTTATAATATTACATTATCTTTATTTAATTTATGGCGATAGTGGACGAGCTTTTCCTTGTAATAGATTGAGCAACATCATTCTTAAGAAAAAATGATCATGATTGGGATTAATCCATGGATGAAAGGAAAGTCTAACTACCCTTAGAATTTTGGAAAGTATTTCACACTTGTACAGATGGTGAAGTTTGAGTAGCCATATGGTTTGGCCGTATGAAATTATAATGACCCAAGATCCCATCCCGAGATGTCACACGGTGCTTATGGACCCGAAGGACCATAAGCTAACTCTTAACTGATATATGTACCTGTACACTGCATAATATCTGAAATAATTGTGGAAACTATCCATAAGGTTCAACACATCTATGAATACTTAAAATACAGAAAACTGAATACTAATACATCTAACATCTGTCTGGAAAGCCTCTAAATTGTCTGAACTGTGGAGTTGATGGGACATGTCCCTAATTAACTCTATCAACTGAAAATATTAAGAAAGTCTGATGTAATAATAGTAAACTGAGATTTTTCCTCGAAAACAAAGGACTCACGACTATGGCTACTGCTGCTGGCTGGGACTGAACTACTGAGGAAACTCTTGATCCTATGCCTCTGAACCTATGGTGTCAAATAAAACACCATAGCGCAAATACGTTAGTACAGGGATATACTGAGTATGTAGACGTCGTAAGGCTAAATGCAAGGGCTCATGGATACATAATATCTAAACTGAATGATCATGAAAATGTCGCACGAGAACACATACATGAATGCACAGACCATAATCACAATCATCACAACTCTAAATACTGAAATTCAGATACCACTTAACTGCAGAATGAACTCATTACTGACACTGAGATACTGAATCACTGACTCATCTAATATTGATAACTGAGGATTTGGATGCACATACATCAAGGACTGAATTCTGCGCTTTACTGCTTTCGATTGAAAGGATTAGCGATCAACCTCTCTAACGGATGATTTCAAAAATTAATAGTAATGGTAAGAAATATGAATATATCTGATTCTTACAATTAGGATACTAAATAAAATTTGAGATTATGAATTAAGCCTGTCGGGCGACATATATCTGGATATGATATCAAATAACTATATATGAGACCAAGCCTATCTGACGGGATGGTCCATGAATCAATGGAACTATCTGAGTTCCTCATAATTATAGATGACTGTATCTGACAGTCCTGATTTCTGAAGATTGATACTGAAATTGAAACTGTAACTGAAATTGTCATAAGTAGTTACTTAACCGACATGCCCTAACCTAACACAGGTGCAGTCCAACCTGTAACCTCAGCTGAAAGGGTGACGATACCATTCCACGGGTAAAGACCTCTCTCTAGTAAATCTTCTCTGATGGATGACCCTTACCAGGCAATCCACCTAAGGCAATATCATAGTCCAATACTCTTTCTCTGGAGGTGACAACCTTTTTCATGAAGGTGACTCCTGTATCCTGCTCTGGTTACGTAGTTATGGAGGTTAGGGATTGCTACTAATGACTCTGGACTTTATCTCTCGCTAAAGAGAGGAGCTGCTATCCCTTTCCTTGCTCGGTGCTAGTTTCTACTCCCAACTAAAAGACTCTGACTGAATTCTTAACTGAACACAACTGAACAGAATCTGATACTAATCATGTTTATCAAAAGATCTGACTGAGCTACGCTAAGATCACTTAGTTCCATATCTGATGGAAATGACATTGAATCACAATATCTGACTAATGATACAGAGCTTGAATAGATTATGATTACTCGAATAGTTTCTAAGATTAGAATTGAACGCTTGAAGACTCATAGATCTGAGCTGATTATAGGATCGAGGCTAGATTACTAGCGATACGGAGATTACAGAGATAACTGAGATTTCTTAAGTTATGTAACTATCTAAGGATACTGCATTCTATAATTCAATGAGTTCTGAGAGTCATGGATCCACTGGAATTATCATGAAACTAACACGAGCTCTAGACAACAGCTAAAATTGTCCAGTATAAATACCCCCAGAACTCGATAACATAAAATAAAGCATAATCATTCCTCCATCATCACAACCATTCATTCATCATCATTATCATTAAAGCATCCCTTCAAGTATTTAGGAAACATAACATACCTTCACCTTTGCAATTATTAAGGTATCGCATCAAGCATTTAGGAAATATCAACATATACTAGCATAAGGAAACATGCTACTAGATTATACTTCCTTTAACAAGATCTTACCTCAAGTACTTCACACCTAAATCATTCTTGACATGTATTTGGAAATCACATGATTTGGGGAAAACTTCATACTATCATGTCTCAACTTACTTGCTAATCCCTTGGCATATATTAAAATCTTAGCATATATCAAAGAGCATATAATTGGGGAATTTAATATTATCACATCTCCACTTGTTCACTAAAGTCCTTCAACAAATACTAGACATGCACGGGTTCAGACTTATTTGGGGATTTCCTACCATCATGGAATAATTCATTCACTAAGGCATTTTATCAAACACTAGGCATGCATAAATTAACTCAAAATTTGGGGTTTCATCTTCAATATACTACAATGGCCCTTTTTTGCTTCACCTAAGATTTTTGTTATCCAACCAATAGGGGACATGCTTCGCTTATTCCACCATTTCTACCCCCAAAGGACATGAACACATCACATAGAAAGCAACTTCAAGAGTGTTTATCACAAACATAACATGAATTCCACATACTAGGGTCAAAGCTCATAAATCTTGTAAACAAATATAAATCGAAAATCAATAACACAAGTAACATCAATTTCAACTCATACAAATCATGAAATCTCACAAACATAAAATCTTTAAGTTTTTAAAAAGGTTACTTGAGCTTCTTGGATAAAAGGGACCCAAGAACTAACATCTACATACCTTGGGGAAACTCTTTTTTTAAAAGCCTTTGGAAGATTTTCTTGATTTCTCTTGATCTTTCTTGATTTTTGTTTAAGAAGAAGGAGAGGATTTGATTTTAGAAACTGTAGTTTTTTTTTGGTGGACGAAGAAAAAAAATGAGGCTGAGATCCCTTCGCTGGGTATTGATAAAGGCTAGGGGGAAGGGGAAAAGACCAAAAAGCCCTTGGAATTAAGCTAAAAATTCCCCGATTTTACATGTTGGCGTGACACACCATAATTATGCCAGTTCACTGGAATTTTGACAATTGGAAAACTGGATAATGGCATAACGCGGTGGAAATTGCATTGCCATCTTAAATGTGAACTGAAACTATATCGCGATGCGGTGGAATCGTGGAGTTTCACTAGAATTTGACAATTACAATTTTGGCTAGCTCTGCAACGCGCTAAAGTGTCAGGTGGCACACTTTCATACCAAAATGACTCTAACTCTTCTCTCGAGTGTCTGATTTGGGCGAATTTGGTGTCGATGGAAAGCTTATTCGATTCTCTACATGGAAAAGGAAGAAAAAAGGGAAATTCCACACGATTCAAAGTATTTCATACTTGGGAAGATATTTCTGAAAATTTTAGACTTGAATTTCTGCTTTACTGAATACTCTCTAAAGCTCAGACTAGAAGAGGATTTTGCGGGGTATTATTTTATCTACCCCTTGGGAACATTCGTCCTCGAATGTCACTTGATAGACTGAGAATCTGGATAAACTAAACTTACTCAAGGAATGGGAGTTTCTCATAACATGACTACGCAACTAGAATAACTGACATATAGAGTTCTCATACTAGGCATGCATATTTGATGCATGGAATACTCAACTGAATCTGCTCTTAGATGAATTCTCATAACACACATGCATATCTTATGTATGGACTCATAACTGGGCTGATCTCATGAATTCATGACTGAACACACGCTGACAAGCTGAACTCATTTCTACTGAATGTGCATATCTAATGCATGAATATTTGGCTAAGCTGACTTTTGAAAGCACGATTGACAATTCAATAGCAACTGATGATAGCTTCATAAAGAAGATCTGAACATACATCTGAATAATTCTAAGGACATGCAAACATCGTAATACCATGGGGTATCTCCCCCTGGGACTCTATGTCCCTCTAAACACACTTTATTGAAATACTAGGGCGGTGCACAGGGCAACCACATACTGGGCCATGATTGACCGATGGAGATCTAAAACTCATGCATGAATCATGCTAACAGATAAGCTCGAAATGAAAGCAAAGGATCTAACAATACATTTCACAAAAGTTAAGGGCTCATAACATACCCGGTTCTATTTCAGGGAGTCTTTCCCAATCAAGGAGAGCCTGAAGCATATGTAGTCTACCCCTTTGTGTCAGCACTCTAAATTCTCGCATTCTATGGCCTGGATCACCATACCCAAAGCACATATCACTACCAGCTCAACACATACCTTGGTGGCGCCTGCCCCACTGTCCACAAAGCGGATAGGTACGAACACCACTAGCGCTACTATGGGCTTTGGAGCCTGACGCTTCCTCAGATTTGACACCCCCTAAAACAGGTGTGGGCATACTAGCTGAAGATAGAGCTGGGACTATAAATCTCTGACCATGCTGAGAATGGCTACCACTCTTGGCTTTCTTGCTCACTCTGTCTCTCTCTCTTCTTCATGTTATCTCTCTCAATCTATTGCACATGCATCATTAGCCTAGAAAGATCCATATCCCTATTGAGAATAGTAGCTCTACACTTTTTCATCACATAACTCGATACCCCAGACGAAAACTTACTCCTACTCGCTCTAGGGTCAGCTACTAGGTCAGGAGCATACTTAGCTAATTGGTTAAACTTAATACAATGCTCTTTCACAGTCATGGAACCTTGCCTTAGGTTCATGAAATCTTCTACCTTAGCCTCTCTCATCTCTAGCAGGAAAAACCTATCTAGAAAGGCACTCTAAAACTCTAGCTAAGTCACAGGAGTTGTATTTTCCCCTCTACTCTTCTCCCACATCACTACCCAATCATGAGCAAAATCGTTCAACTTATAATATGCTAACTCGAATTTGTCCTCCTTAGGGATATGAATAATCTAGGTGATCTTCTTCACCTTCTTTAAATAGAGATGCGGGTCCTCACCTACCATTGACCCAAAGAATTCTGGCGGGTTTATTTTTATGAAACTTCTAACCATGGCTGCAGAAGAATTCCCATCTTGTTGAGGTGGGGCTGCAGCCTGATGATTTCCCTGAACATGTCATAGCTTAGGCTAGTGCCTGAAAATCTGCCCGAAACTCTCTATGTGACACACTCTTATTCTCAAGATATACTGGCTGAGGGGGCTGGTTATCAACCCCATGGACAACATCTCTGCGAGGAGGCATACTCTGTAAATGTAAGGAAGAAGTAGATTAGACTGAGAATCAACTTGAGTTCATGCTCACTCACATGACATGATCACTAAAATAAGAGAAACTACTACTAAAAACATCCTGTAGCCTTTTGAACATAAATATGGCGTACAACACACCCATGCACAAGACTCTACTAGATGCGGCTTTCCAGACTCCCTAGGACACTCTTAAATGTTAGGCTCTGATACCAAGTTTGTAACAACCCGAGATCCCATCCCTAGATGTCACACGGTATTTATGGATCCAAAAGACCACAAGCTAACCTTTTACTGATATTTGTACCTGTACACTGCATAATATCTGATATAAATGCGGAAACTAGCATAAGTTTCAACATATCTATGAATACTTAAAATACGTAAAACTAAATACTAATACATCTAACATCTGTCTAAAAAGCCTCTAAACTATTTGAACTGTGGATTTAATGGGATATGTCGCCAACTAACTCCGTCAACTGAAAATATAAACAAAGTCTAATGCAATAATACTATACTGAGATTCATCCTCGAAACAAGAGGACTCATAGCTATGGCTACTGCTATTGGTTCGGACTAAACTAGTGATGAAACTCTAGATCCTGTGCCTCTGTACCTATGGTATCAATTATAACACCATAGTGAAAATTCATCAGTACAGGGATGTACTGAGTATGTAGATGGGGTACGGCTAAATGCAAGGGCTCATAGTAGCACAATATCTAAACTGAATAATCATGAAAATGTCGCATGAGTACATATACATGAATGCACAGACCATAATCACAATCATCACAACTCTAAATACTAAAACTTGGATACCACCTTACTGAAGATTGAACTCATTACTGATATTGAGATACTAAATCAGTGACTCATCTAATACTGATAACTGAGGATCTATATTTACTTACATGAAGAACTAAAATCTAAGCTTTACTACTTTGTACTGATAGGATTAGAGGTCAAACTCTCTAACGGATGATTTCAGAAACTATTAGCTATGATAATAAATATGAATATATCTGATTCCAACAACAAGGATACTCAATAGAATCTGAGACTGTTAATCAAACCTGTCTGGTGACATATCTCTCAATATGATATCAAATAACTGTATATGAGACAAAGCCTATCTGACGGGATAGTCCATAAATCAATAGAACTATCTGAGTTCCTCCTACTGACAGATGACTATATTTGATAGTCCTGATTTCTAAAGATTGATACTAAAACTGAAATTGTAACTGAAACTGTGGAAAGTAGTTACTTAACTAACATTCCCCAGCCTACCATAGGTTGGGTCCAACCTGTAACCCGAGCTCGAAGGGTGTCAATACCGTACTATGGGTAAAGACCTCTATCTGGTCTATCTTTTCAGATGGATGACCCTTACCAAGTAGTTGCCCTAAGGCAATATCATAGTTAAATACTCTCTCTCTCTAGAGGTGATAGCCTTTTTCCTGATGGTGAATCCTATATCTTGCATAGCTATGAATTTCTAGAGGTCAGGGATTACTACAAACAACTCCAAACTCATTCTCTCTCTAATGGGAGGGGCCTCCATCCCTTTCCTCGCTCGGTGCTAGTTTCTACTCCCAACTGAAAGACTGACTGAATTCTTAACTAAATACAACTGAACTGAATCTGATACTGATGATGTTTATCAAAAGATCTGACTGAGCTACGCTAATATTGCTTAGTTCCATATCTAAGGAAAATGGCATTGAATCATGGTATCTAACTGATGATATAGAGCTTGAATAGATTATGATTACTCGAATCATTTCTGAGATTATAATTGAGCACTTGAATACTCTTAGATCTAAGCTGATTACAGGACTGAGGCTAGATTACTAGCAATACAGAGATTATAGAAATAACTGAGATTTCTTAAGTGCTGTAACTATTTGAGGATACTGCATTTTATAATTAAATAAGTTCTGAGAGTCATGGCTCCACTGGAATTATCATAAAATGGACACGATCTTTAGACAGAAGCTAAAATTGTCGGGTATAAATACCCCTAGAACTCGATAACATAAAATAAAGCATAATCATTCTTCCATCATCACAACCATTCATTCATCATCATTATCATTAAAGCATCACTTCAAGTATTTAGGAAACATAACATACCGTCACCTTTGCAATAATTAAGGCTCGCGTCAAGCATTTAGGAAACATCAACATATACTAGCGTAACAAAACATGCTACTGGATTATACTTCTTTAAACAAGGTCTTACCTCAAGTACTTCACACCTAAATCAGTCTTGACTTGTATTTGGAGATCACATGATTTGGGTAAAACTTCATACTATCATGTCTCAACTTACTTGCTAATCACTTGGCATGTATTAAAAGCTTAGAATATATCAAAGAGTACATAATTGGGGAATTTACTCTTATCACATCTCCACTTATTCACTAAAGTCCTTCAAGAAACATTCGACATGCACGGGTTCACACTTATTTAAGGATTTCCTACCATCATGGGATAATTCATTCACTAAGGCATTTTATCAAACACTAGGCATGCATAAACTAACTCACAATTTGGGGTTTCATCTTTAAAATACTACAATGACCCTTTTTTGCTTCACCTAAGGCTTTTTTTATCCATCCTATGGGGAACATGCTTCACTTAATCCACCATTTCTACACCCAAAGGACATGAACACATCACATTGAGAGCAAATTCAAGAGGGTTTATCACAAACATCACATGAATTCCACATACTAGGGTCAAAGCTCATAAATCTTGTAAACAAACATAAATCGAAAATCAATAACACAAGTAACATCAATTTCAACTCATACAAATCATGAAATCTCACAAACATAAAATCTTTAAGTTTTTAAAAAGGTTTCTTGAGCTTCTTGGATAAAAGGGACCCAAGACCAACATCTACATACCTTGGGGAAACTCTTTTTTTGAAAGCCTTTGGAAGATTTTCTTGATTTCTCTAGATCTTTCTTGATTTTTGTTTAAGAAGAAGAAGAGGATTTGATTTTGGAAACTCTAGTTTTTTTTTGGTGGACAAAGAAAAAAAATGAGGCTGAGATCCCTTGGCCGGGTATTGATAAAGGCTAGGGGGAAGGGGAAAAGAAAGAAAAGCCCTTGGAATTAAGCTAAAAATTCCCCGATTTTACATGTTGGCGCGACATACCATAATTATGCCAGTTCACTAGAATTTGGACAATTGGGAAACTGCATAACAACCTGATGTTGTGAGAATCCCGTTGCCACCTTGATTGTGAACTTGAACTATACCATGACGTGGTAGAATCATAGAATTTCACTGGAATTTTAAAATTACCATTTTGACTAGCTTCGCGATGCGCTAAAGTGCCAGGTGGCACATTGTAACACTAAAATGGCTTTAACTCTTCACCCGGGTCTCCAATTTGGGCTAATTTTGTTTTGATGGAAAGCTTATTCGATGCTCTAAATGGAAAAAGTACAAATTAGGGAAATTATACTTGATTCAAAGTATTTTATACTTGGGAAGATAGATCTCAAACTTTTAGACTTGGATTTCCACTTTACTGAATACGCTGTAAGGCTCAGACTGGAAAAGGATTTTTTGTGGTATTATAGAAATCCAAAAATTAAGACGAATTCTTGGTTGCTACCATCATTACAAAATTGTCTGTGGTGCAAATGCAAATCAAACACCCCGTCCATAAAAACAATTTCAAAAATCAAGGGCACAGATGTGAGAGACCTTGTAAAAATATTTTTTCTCTTATTTTGATTCCTAAATTTTGGCTTATAAAAATTAGTAAATGTTCCATAGTTGTATCTAGAGGGAGGGGAAATTAAGCTCCCTTGGGAAATTTTCATGCTTGGTGTGGTGATCTTATTTATCTAAATCTCATGTATACTTGTACCATCTTGAAGATTCGTCATTCTCTCAAGGCTAATTTTTATTATACATGGTTACTGAGATGATACTAGACCATCTTTGTGAACATTGAAGTCAATTCTAGCCTAAAAAAATCCTACCCTTTTATATATGTTATCCCTAGTTACCCACTTTGAACCATTGCACCTTTCTTTGAAAAACACATTGCAAATCGTGAGCAATTTAATTTTTATCACTATTTTGAACCCTACCCTCCTTGAACATAAAAATGCAACTTGAGGATAAAAGTGTATGTTTCGGGTGTTGAAGATTGGAAGAGGTCACTTTGCTCCTCGTTGATTTGACATAAACTTATGTTGAGCTACTAACAACGACTGTCCTATATTAATTTCAATGGTATAGGTGAGCATTATCAACCGTGAAGGGTATCTTGAGTCTACTGAGGATTGGAGACCACCTCCTTAGCCTATCGAATCAAAACATAACATATATATATATATAAATAGGAGAGACAAACCTAATAGTCCAAGTGATATCAATATCCAAAAACACCCTTGATACCTATTTCCATAGTATCCACAAAGCCTCTACCACAAACTGAGTATCAATAATGTATCGGGATATGCACCCAACCATATCAATGAAAGGACCAAAATAATGTCTAAGACATAAGGAATAATAAATGAAATGAATTTTTCTAAATGAATGGATGGTCATGACTTTAAGTCAACTCTAGAGTTAACTACAAACACCTGATCACTATAAAGGAAAGGTAGACTTGCCTTTGGACACCACATCACGTGGTAATACAATATCTAAAGATGGTTAGTGGGTTGAACACTAGCATTTAACACAAGGTTAAGGGAACAAATAATGCCATGGATGTGAATTCAAAACTAGTCAAATCCTATATGTACCATCTAATGCAAATACATATATATCACATGCCGGGAAAGGAAAAAAGGCTTAGCATAAACATAACAAGGATTGGCATGAACATTTAAAGTTTTAACCTGCACTATGTATCTCATTCATCATAAACATCTACCCATGGGCTATATGGATTCAGCTACCCCTGCTTAAAGAGCTCCGATATTTGTTAGCCGCATAAGCCAGAGGTACTAAGAAATAACAGTGAATACCCTGACCCCACGTCTATAAAAGATACAATGAATATATAGTATGAACCATGCACACAGGTCATCACTACCAACCATTATGGCGGCAAACATGAGATTCCATTACATAACACCCAAGACCCACACCTTCATAATTTTGCTACATAACTCCCATTAAACCTAAATTTAAAAAGTTTCACATAAACTATTTTTTAATTAATAAACCTACCATTAAGGTACACACATGGGTATCATTATACCCTTACACTTACTAGCTTATCTCTATTCTGTATCCATCATGCTTAACTTGCGAGAATGCATCAACCCCCTTTTAGTTCATTAAATTAAGTATGGAGGAATGCCTCGACCCTCTTCTTGTTATTTGAGTGAAACCACAGCCACCAAGGCCTTTTGAATCCATGTTAATTTTTTACCATTTTTAAGCCATACAAATAGATAAGTGGGGAAGTAAAAAACCATAGGTTTTAGTCCTTGGAAATTCTTAAGTTTTTAGCCTTTAATTAATCATACGACTAACCATACTAGTTGTATGGTGTGGGTTAAATGTTAGGTAACCCAATCATAAGGTATCAAATGGGTCATAGATAGTTTTTAAATTGTGGGTGTGAATTGGTAGGTAAGGGTCGTATGGTTTGCTGATCGGTTGTTGGGGTCATCCTTTCCTTAATATGAAACTTTGTGACTTGACTTAGATCTTAGTACGATTATCTTAATAAGAGTCATGAGGATAGGGTAGGAGTGTTAGTCTAGCCGTATGTTGTCCAAAGTGCAACCTCATTATATTAGATCATTTATATGACTAGACCATATGAGTCGTATGGGTTGGTCTGGAGTTGGTAAAGCAAGTAGTATGTTGGATAGAACATGGTGTCCAACTTCCTATGTTGCATATGATTGAGGGGTACCACTCGTATGATAAGGGTACTAGTTGGGGGTCAATCGTACCCACCTGCAGGAATTTTTACAATTTAAGTTGGGGAAATTCTGGACATTTCTCCTCTTAACCTATTTTGACCCCATGACATAAAAAACCTTTGGAGGCTCCCTTAATATACTATTCTCAATCAAACACTCTCTAAATACTATAAAATTTCTCTTAAGATCTTGGTTAAAGATAAGACTCGGGTTTCTTCAAGATAACCAATTAAGGTTCTCAAGGGTAGTTTCTTTCTATCTTTCTTGGTGTCAAAGGAATGTTACTTCTCTCTCATTTTTCGTTCAACTAAAAGTATGTTTTAATAAATGGTTTTTGCGGTAATATTACGGCATTGATTTGGTTTTGAAATATATGTTAGGGGTCTTGGTTGTTTATTGTTAGGTAATGGTTTTCCAAGTTTTTCCTATGGTTATCATGTTATAATGGTGATTTTAACATATGGATGAATTGGAATGGTCAATTGATTCTTGGTTTTTCTTTTGGAAACTATATGTCCTCAACATGTTTGTTAAAATATCGATGCAAATGATTTTGTCACATAGTTTGACTTTTATTGAAATCTGTCCATCGCATAATATGGTAATTGAAAAATTGTTTAGGTTGTCTCTTAATGCATTGGAAAGATCTTGGTTGCCATGGCTTTGGTTTAATGGAAATCATGCGGGGTACATAGAAATCCCCTATGGGTTGGCTAATGACATTGCTTACAAGCTATAGTCATTATGGTGATACCACTTCATAAAGCCTTAATAATTAACTCTTAGAATTGTTGGTTTAGTTATATGCTAAATGTATTAATTATTCACTAATAGTGGATTGTGATATCTTATCGTGAAGGTGTTATTCCAATGGACGAACACTGGAAACTCATGTTTGCCAACATAAAAGTTGGTCATGGAGACCATATACTTGTGGGGTATACAGGAATCCATAAATTTATTCTTGTATATATGTATCATGGAGGGAGAAGGGTAAACGAGAATCACCGACCCCTATTATATCTTTGGTTTGTGAGATACGTTCACTGGGGCCCGTTCAAGGGGTAACACTGAAACCATATAGCCTGTTGGTTATTTTAGCATGGTCCAGCTACACAACCTAGGTTAAGGCTTTAAATGCATACTAAACACAATTCCCTTTCTTAGCATAGTACCTATATATATGTGTGTATGTGATTGCGTATGGTTATTTACTTTCATAGTGAATAATCGTATTATTTTTTATCTTTTTTTTAGTACATGCTTTATTTGTCACACTAACTGTCTTCGGGTGCTGTATCCTTACGCGATGAAAGAATAGTCTATAAAAGGTTTTGGTCCTTTGAAATTTCCCAAGGTTTGAGCCTTCTGTTGATTATACGACTCGCCATACTAGTCATATGGTATGGGTATGGGTTAGGTTACCTAACTCATAAGGTGTACAGTGGGTGATGGTTAGTTTTTTCTTGGGGGTACGACTTGGTGGGTATAATTCATATTTTTTGGTGATGCGTCATTTGGTTGACCCTTTACATATTAAAAAACTTGGTGACTTGACATGGCTATGAGTATGAGTTACTCACTAAGAGTCATGAGGATAGGGTATGAGCGGTATAGTCTAGTCATATATTCTCTGGTATCCAACCACCTTTTATTCTGTCTTTGGTATGGATGGAGCATACGGGTCATTTGGTCTGGTCATGAATTGGGCAAGTGATTCTTACATTGGACAGAACATGGTGTCTAACATTCTATCTTGGATATGATTATAGGGTAATAATCTTAATTTTTGGGAACGAGTTGAGGGGTCTAATCGTACCTATTTGCAAGAATTTTTACAGTTTATGTTGGGGTATTCTATACATTTCCCCTCTTAATCACTTTTGACCCCATAACATAAAACACCTTTGGAGACCCCCTAAACCTATAATTCTCAATCAAACACTCTCTATAAACTCTTAAATATCCCTCAAGCTCTTGGTTCAAGGAAAGACTAGGGTTTCTTTAAGGTGACCAATTAAGGCTCTCAAGGGTGGTTTATCTCCATATTCCTTGATTTCTAAGGCATGTTACTCCTCCCAGTCAACTAAAAAAATGTTTTAATGAATAGTTTTCATGGTAATTTTATGGTATTGATTTGGTTTTGAAATATATGTTGGGGGTTTTGGTTATTTTTTGTTGGATAATATTTTCCCATATTTTCCTATGGTTTCCATGTTATAATGGTGGTTCGAATATGTGGTTGCATGGAAATGGTCAATTGATGCTTGGTTTTCATTTGGGAAACTTTATGCCCTCAACATGTCTGTTAAAATGTCAATGCAAATGGTTTTGTCTTATAGTTTGACTTTTATTAAAATCTTTGCATTGCATAATATGGTAATACAACTTAAATTGTTTTGGTTTTTTGAAAAGGATTGGAAAGGGCTTAGTGGCCATGGCTTTGGTTTAATTGGAAATTATGCGGGGTACATGGGAATCCCCTAAGTGGTGGCAAATGACATTGCTTGCAAGCTATAGTTAGTATGACGATACCACTTCATGAAGCCTTAATTATTAACCCATGGAATTGGTGGTTTGGAAATGTAATAAATGTTTTAATTGGGCAGTAATTTCGGGTTGTGTAGCAAACCATGAAGGTATGACTCCGATGTACAGACAATGGAAAATTATGTTTGCCGACATAAAGGTTGGTCATGGTGGTCATATACTTGTGGGGTTCATGGTAATTACCTATGTTAATACTTGTATATATGTATCATGAAGGACGAAGGGTATGCGGTAATCCCCGACCCTATGATATCTCTGGTTCGTGTGGTTACACGCACTAGGGAACGTTCATGGAGTAATACTTGACCCATATGGACCATGGGTGGATTTAGGACATTCAACCTACATATTTAAATGCATGCGAAACCCGATTCCCTTTCCCGTCCTGGTATATATGTATATATGTATGTGATTGTATATGGTTATTTACTTTGATTTTGAATAATAGAATTATTTTATCCTTTTTCCTAAGTACTTTCTAGCATTCATCACGCTAACCATCAATGGGCATTATATCCCCACATGGTGTAGGAACCGGCAATACTAGTCTTCCTGCTCAGTGAATTGGATTCGGGGACAACTTAGTGTTAGACAAGAGTGGTGAGATTTCATCCTTCAAAAGACTCTATTTTATGCTATGGACTTTCTTATGTGGATTTTGTTTATTTCACTTCAATTTTTTCTATGGTTGTGGGTAGTCCCAATCGGATGTTCCTTGTTTTCAGTTAAAGGCTTTGTGTAACTACTATGGGCATAGGTGGTTTTGCTATTACTCTCAGCCTTGGTATTGGTATTGGCATTGGGGCTTACACCAGTTAGATGTTAGTTAGGTTATGATTATGGATTTTATTAATGGTTTTTATTTATTATTGTTCAATATTATTATATGTTCAGAATTCATCCGACATAGCATGTAGTATGTTATGGTTGGGTATTGGGGGTCGTCTCATGCTCCCATTTTGACGTAAGTATACCGACATGACTAGCCTCTAGCTCGGGTCATGTTTGTAAGTCAAAAAAAGTTACAAAATCATATTCATTAACAATTTCATGAATAGGTTGAGGGCACATAATTTCAAAAGACATAAATAAGACAAAATCATCAAATTGGGGACCAACCATGACCCCTAAATATGATACAATTCCCATGCATCCCAGATAGTTCAAAATCATACGTAAGACATGAATGTCTCATAAATAAACATGAAAAAAAATCAATCAATAACCAACCAAGTCAAAAGCCCTTTACAATTTCAAAGCGCACATGAAAAGCATCCACTGATAATCAATAAATGTCACTACAAAAATATAATTTCAAGGGAAAGAGCTACATGACTTAATTACCAAAAAACTTGAAGAATGAAACACCTTTAGAATCCTACATGACCACCTCCTTAAACCCTAGTCTTGAATTTAACAGGGGAATTTTTAAGAGAGAATTTTTTAGAGTGATGTATTTTATCTTATATCATGAAAACTGATGGAAATAGATTAATTTAGTGTTTAGAGGTCGTTTATAAGTGAATGGACTTCAATGCCCCTCTTCCCAAGTAAATAAATCATAAAATTGCCAAATTTAAAGCATTAGCACATTGGAGAGGGTAATCCCTGTGAAAAGCCCCACGCTATGTCGTTAGCATAGACCCTTACTGCCTCTTCACAAAAATGCTCATAATTTTTTTGGGGTATCGGATTAAGGGAAAATCAGATACATTGGAAAGAGGACACATTTTTCTATAACTTCGTGCGTCTTGAACCCTAAAACTAAATATATTCAAGAAATTATAAATGTTCAAAGTTAACCCTTGTAGGGGGGTGCGGATAGTGCGGGTAATTTGCGTAGATAACTTGTAGTAGATAAGTATATAACTATTACTTACTAGATTTATCATGTTAACTGAAATGCTATGTCATAGCATTCTTTAGTTATTTGATTAACCTTATTAATTCTTCTGTATTATTTTTAAGGTATACTATATGTTCCATATTTCTAGTTCTTATGTAGTCAATTAGATTCTTTTTTATAAGTGTTTCTATTAATCTTATTTGCTCCATATCTTGTCTCCAATATTCTAAGTATTCCTAGTTTATCATTTTATCCTAAAGTAGTTGTAATACTGCAAATTTCATTGTAATAATTTATTCTAATTGTACTCTATCTGATATTAAATTTTAGGTTATATATTTCGTTAATTGTCCTGTCTTTTTCTTCTATAAATAATCCTATGTCTAAATCATAATCTAAACTATCTTTTAATTCTAGTTGTTCCAAGGTTTTCTCTATCCAAATTAATCTTTATTTTAATTGTCTTCTTCCTCTTCTAAGCTGGTTTCTATAATTAATTTCTTCGTATAGCAAACTTTTTTTTTCTCTAGTTCTTCTTATATATTCTAACATTTTTAAAAGCACAAAAGGAGAAATATCATATTTAGAATCACAAATAGATAGTCTAGAATAGATATACCAACATGATCTATAAACTATCAAGTAGATAAAATGAACAAAGAAGAATTTATAATAGATGAAAAAAAAACATATGAAAATCAGGAAAGATTAAAAATAAGAATAGTATTTTCTAATTTAGGAAGAAGATATAAGAAAATAGGTAAACATTTATATTTAATGTTAGAAAAAAGTAGAATTAAAATTAGAAGATAAATTTACAGCTATGGTAAGAATAACAAAAGAAAATGAAGAAATAGTTTGGAAAAAAGAAATAGATAAAGTAAAACAATAGACTACAGAAGAAATACGAAAAATAGAAGAAACTAAAAATAATAGGATTGCTGAATTAGAAAAAGAACTACAAATGCTAAAAGAGCTGTATGAAAAAGGACAGAAAGAAAAAGAAGAAAACGATAAAGAACAAAAATTATTAATTGAGATAAATCAATTTAAAGAAAAAATAGAAAATAATGAATTAGAAACTAATGAAATATAAATAAATACAATAGATGCTGAAGAAACAGATAATGATGATTCAAAAGATAGTGAAACATATACAGAAATCATAACAAATATAGAAAAATTAGAAATTAATGAAAAACAAGAAGTAATTAATAAAGAAAACTTAGAAAATACGAATACAGAAATAAACACTCTTGATAAAAAGCACGATGAAAAAATAATAACTAGTACATCAGAAATAAGAAAACCTACATATTACTATAAAAATAAGTTTAAAAAATATAACCTAAGGGATGAATATAACAAATGGACACTAAAACAAATAATTAATAAAAATTATAACTTCGTAGACTTAGACTGTGTAATAGATATAGATAAAATGATACAATTATGGATAGAATATATAACAAAACAATTATTAGACAGTGGTATAAATGGAATAGATACACCCAAATATATAGAAAGAACACTAATAGGAAAAACAAAATTATGGTTTTTAAATTTAACGGATGAGGGTAAAAAGGCATTAAGGAATGATAAAAAAATAGAAGGAACAACAGTAACTAAACTAACACCTATAGACATATTGAAAAAATATGAAATGGCTATAAGAGATGAATTTAGCAGTATGACAACAGAAAAAGAAGAACAAAACAAAGAAAAAGATACAAATAGGAATTTAATGTTAAAACTAGCAATATGTAATATGTGATATATAGATGAATATACGTGCGCATTTAAAGAATACTACTATAAGGGAGCTTATAATACAGAAGAATGTAAAGAAGTTAGAAGATTATATTTTAGTAAATTACCTGAACCATTTAGCTTAAAAATAATAAAAAGTGGGATGAAGAAAACATAGTAGATACTCTAGGAGCAAGAATAAAATTTCTACAACAATGGTATAGAAATTTATGTGAAAATACAGAGAAAAAATAAAAATGAAAAAAACATTAATAAAAAATTTAGCATACTGCAAAGATAAAATGGTACCTCAATTTGGATGTGAAGAAAGATATTATAAGAAAGGAAAAACACATAAGAAATATAAAAAATCAATATAAGTATAAGAAACCAAGAAAAAGATATTATGTAAGAAATTATAAATTTAAAAGTCCATATAGGAGAAAGAAATCTATAAAAGAATGTACTTGTTTCAATTGTTGCAAATTAGGACATTTAGCTAGAGATTGTAAAATGCCTAAAGACCCAAAAAAGAAACAAATATAAAAAATAAAGATAGAAAATGCAGAATATATGCAAATAGATTATATAGATTACGAATTAAAAAGTGAAGATAGTATATATAAAATTTAGCAAAATGAAACTGATAATGAAATGGATAGTGAATTAGATGAATCAAATGACTGAAAAAGATATAAAAATAATAACAAAAGAAGAATATTTAAATGATGAAGGAACAGACCCGAAAATAATATTTGATAATAATATATTTGACGAGATAAAAGGAAATAATTAGATTTAAGTGTGGAAAAATATTTAAAATACGAACAATAAAAAACATATTTAGTAAACGAAAAGAAGAATACTACGTAGTAAGCCAAAAAGAACATGTAATAGACTGTAGATATGCAAAAGGTAGAGTTAGTATACCACTAGTAACAAAAAAAATAATTAATAAAGAAATAAACGATATACAAAGTAAAGACCCAATAAAATATGTACACCTTGGAGGAACAGAGATATTAATAAAAGTATGTTTTAGAGAAGAAATAGATACACCAATAGAATTATATTTAACAGATGATAGAATTATAAAACATATAGAAAAAAGTATAATAACTGCCTTAAGAGAAAATTTAATATACCAAAAATTTAAATTCATAATAAGTGCGAATTATTCATTGGCAATAACAGATAAAAACATAGATAAATCATTAGTATTATATTGGAAAATATCAGGAATAGAACTAACCCCAGGAAGTAAACTATTTACAGCAAGATGTAAAAATCTATATGTATTAACAACAAAACATAAAATAACAGAAAAAAACAAAATTAATAAAATACAAATGGAAAGTCTTTTTGAACAAGTTGTAAAAACAATTGGTAACAATAATTATAGTTACAAAGACATGGATATAGAAGAAGATTCAGAAATAATAAATGATAGAATAATTATAACAAAAAGAATAGCTTTCGAAAAACCAAAATCATCAGGATCATTGAAAAAAACAAATTATGAAATAGCTTCAACAGTTAATTTAACTCAATATTATATAACGGGAACAATAAATTAAAAAGAATATTTAATACTTTTAAATACATGACAAGAAGAAAACCATATAGCAAAATACCTAGTGAAAAATGATGAAATAAAATCTAATAGTAATGTATGCCTAGATCTACCAAGAAGTTTAACAACTACTAAAGATACAAAAGAAAAAATAATAATAATAGGAGTTAGCAAAATAAAAATAGAATTTGAAATAAAAGAAGATATGCAAAAAACAAACATAATATTAGGAATAAAATGGTTAGAACAAGTAAAACCCTACAATATAGAACATACACAAATAACCATAACTTGTAATAGAAAAAAATTATTGATAAAAAGAGTTTTGACATGATATGAAATTATATGTACGTATGACAATAATAGTAGAAGGATATTATAATAGATATTATACACCAATGATAGATACAGGAGCAGAAGCCAACTTATGTAGATATAATTGTTTACCAGAAGACAAATGGGATAAGCTTAAAATACCAATAGTAGTCAAATGATTTAATAATAAAGGAAACTTAATTACCTATAAAGCTAGAAATGTAAAAATTCAAATATGGGATAAGATATTAAGAATAGAAGTGATCTATAATTATGAACCAACGTCAAAAGATAAGCTTTTAGGAATGTCATTTTTAGATAAACTATACTCACATATAATAACTAGAACACACTGGTGGTTTACAACCCCGTGTAAACAAAAGGTAAGAGAAAAAAGAGTTATTAATAAAATAAGAAAGAAAACTGATTGGATAAAAGAAAGTGAGAAAATTACACAAATATTAAAAAATATAAAAAATACTGAAGATACATTAGAACTAGTTATATTTTCAATAAATAAAGAAGAAATAACTATATTTTCAATAGATAAGGAAGAAATGATCAAGAAAAAATTAAGATAACTATACAGTGAAGACCCCTTAAAAGGATAGAAAAAACATAAGACTATTGTAAAAATTGAGCTAATAGATAAAAATAGTATAATAATCCAAAAACCATTAACATATAACTTTGATGATTTAAAACAATTTAAAATGCATATAGATGAATTATTAGAAAAACAATACTTACAAAAAAGTAATAGTAAACATAATAGTCCAGCATTTAAATAAACATAGTGAACAGAAAAGAGGACAAAGTAGAATGATTATTGATTATAGAAACCTAAACGTAAAAACTCTGACATATAATTATCCAATACCAACTAAGATATTAAAAATAAGATAGATACAAGGATATAATTATTTTAGTAAGTTCGATTATAAATCAGGATTTTAACATTTAAAGCTAGAAGAAAAATCTAAAAAATTAACTGCATTTACAGTACCACAAGGATTTTATTAATGGAATGTGTTACCATTTGGATATAAAAATGCACCAGGTAGATATCAACACTTTATGGATAGTTATTTTAAACAACTACCTAATTGTATAGTATACATCGATAATATACTATTATATACAAAAACTAAAGAGGAACATTTAAAATTACTAGAACAATTTGCAGGTATAATAGAAAATTCAAGAATAAGTTTAAGTGAAAAGAAAGTCGAAATTATAAAAAATCAGATAGAGTTTTTAGGAATACAAATAGGTAAAAGTGGAGTAAAAATGCAACAACATATAGTACAGAAAATAATAAATTCAAAAGAACAATTAGATAATAGGATTAGTAAACCAAGTAAGAGAATATATACCAAAATTTGTAGAAAACCTAAAGCCATTACAAAAAATTTAAAAAGGATGTAGAATATAATTACACCAAAGAAGATAAAAAACAAGTTCAGAAAATAAATATACTTTGTAAGGAATTACCAAAATTACAATTTCTAGATGAATATAAAATTTTACATATATAGTAGAAGCAGACGCAAGTGAATATAGTTATGGAGGAATATTTAAATATCGATATAAAGAAGAAAAATTAGAACATCATTGTAGATACTACTTAGAAACGTTTAATGAAACAAAAATAAAATAGGAATAAATAGAAAAGAATTATGCTCACTATATAAATATTTATTAGCATTTGAGCCATATAATGTATATAACAAGTTTATTGTACGAACAGATAATACACAAGTACGTTGGTGGTTAACAAAGAAAATACAAAATTTAGTTACAACAAAGGAAATTCAGAGACTAGTATTAAATATATCAAATTTTACATTTACAATTGAAGTAATCAAAACTAACAAGAATGTTATTGCAAATTACATATCAAGACAAAGCTACACAGATTGATATAATAGAAGATGATGCTTTAGAAAAGAAACTCAAAATCCTAACTACACTTTCAGTGAAAGTGCACAGTATGAGTAATAAAATAGAAAAGCTAAAGACTAATGAAGTTAAATTGAAGTTTGCAGCTATGACTTAGATAACTCAGCAGTTTGCAGAGCTATGTCGATCGGAAGACAATAAAATTCCAGAACTAAAAGGAGATATTGGGACACTCTATAAAACCCATAATGTTCACCAATCTACAATTGCATGTACAAGAAATGAGTTAATGGACAAATATATAAGAACATGAACATGAATAAGATATTTGAAAATTATTTATACCAAAAACACAAAGAGGCCCCTTATTCATACCCCCATAAACTACCACATATCGAGAAAGTTTAAACCAAGACAGAAAAGCCTAAACCATATAACTCGAGCATACATAGAAAATATCCACAAAATACCGACTTATCTAAACCTTAACCCCAGAGTTACAACTATCCAAGAACCAAACATAAACTATATAACCCAAAAATTACAAGGTTACAACAAGTTAATCGCACTACCGAAAACTAACCCAAGCTTAGTTAAAACTTATTTCAGTTATGGATTATTAAATACCGTATATACCCAACAAGGAGATGAACTAACAACTATACCAGAATGATATTTAAAATTCACCACCTATAAGAAAATAACCAAAGGAAATCTATTTTTATAAAGTTTTATACCGCACCAGCAGAGATATTATATGACGAAATTAAACCAGTTATACAAGTTGTAAAAATAGGATTAACCACAGATATAATTATATCATAAGATATTGTACTACAGCCAGAGATACCTAAAATTGAGATACCTGATTTTTATGCAAATAAATGAATTATTGAAATATCTTCATTTGTTCAAGAATTAGCAAATAACTACCTAAGTGGGACTCCAATATGGTGTCATTATTCAATAAATCATCAAATGATTTATTGAAATTTAAGGGAGCTACGATAGTAAGATATGGAAGAAGTTAGACAGTGGATTTTGACTCTACTCAATCCAAAAAAATAACCATCTACAAGGGCAATTAAAAAGGAATTTATTTTAAAAGAGTTCTTGACCAGATATTGCAAGTTAATTGGACACAAATATCTAGACCATCTATGTTCGAGATATAATGGAGATGATAATATTATCCTGGAATTTCAACTAGAATAAAAGAAGATAAGGACACCAACTAGAAGATACATGATAAAAGATATAAAGCAAAACGGGCCGGTGGAAAAATAAAGACAAAAAGACAAATGCATTAAAGTTAAGAAAGCGACATATGACTTAACAAGCTAAGTTTTTAACATACATAAATATAACATTATAACCTTTTTGACTTCTTTGTAAGGAGTACCGTTGTTGTATAGCCTAGTCTTTATTATTTTTGTATTTTATATGATAGGATTTCTTACTTTCATTCCTTTTAGGACAAAAGTAAAGTTAGGACATTATTAGTCTTTTATTTTCATGACAGATGTAAAGTGAATAGTGTAAATAGTTTACATGTTTTAGGATTATAAATATGTAAGCCATTAGGCGATCTAAAGGAAAGACTTTCATGTGTTGAAAACAAGCCTTCATGCTTGTACATAGAAAAGTTTGAATATTTAATAAAAATAGATATATTTCTAAGGAAAAGCTATGGATGAGCAAAGCACAGATTTATCAAATCTACCAGAACAGGTATTTTCATTTATTATTATGAATAGCTAAATTCATAAATTCCTGACAATCATGATATAATAAAATAAGTTCATGTTAGTTACTTTATAGTAAAATTATTTGAAGAATTGCATGTTAAGAAGTTTATTAGCAAAGTGGAAAAGGAGAAAAATTTCCAAGAACTATGCCATCCTAAAGGTGAAACTGGTGAGGCAAAGAAGCCGTGATAGAGGAGTAGCTAGAGTAGAGGCGTTGTTTAGGAAAAAAGTATCCAGATTACCATACTAATAGTGACCGAAGAACATGTTATTTAAGAATAATCTAGTATATAGTGATCTAAGATGATCATATTTTGTTATGTATATGGTTGAAAGAAATATATTGAAATATCATCATATGAAAAAGAATGACTACCTACTTATCCAATGAAATGATAGATAAATTTAAGATACTTGTTTTGTATGTACTTAATGATATAGAAATAGTAGATATAAGAAGGATCATATGGGAAAAAATATTTGATAAATATATTATGACTAGAATAAATTACATACCACACCTACCTACCTACTCCTACATATACCTACATGCCAAACCTACGCGTCAACCATGATAAACTACGAATATTGAAAAATATCCAATTAATGGAAAAACTAATGAAAACAAATTTAGAAGAAAATATGAGAACTAAAAATATAAAATACACGGAATACCTTAATGAAAATATAGAATAATACTATGAAAAAGCATTTAATCAAGCCTAAATGAATGATAATATTAAAATACTTGTTTTATAAATACTTAGAGATATAGAAATCATTGACGTAACGAAAATAATATGAGAAAAGATATGGAATTTTGAGGATGAAGATGGAGAATCATTAAGTTCTATAGAAAACCAACACTTATATAATGATAGCTACTGCTCATATTTAGATATTTATTATTCAGATGGATATTATACAAATTAAAAATATTAGAATATACAAGAAGAACTAGAGCAAAACAAAGTTGGTTATATGAAGAAATTAATTATAGAAACCATCTTAGAAGAGGAAGAAAACAATTAAAAGAAAGATTAATTTGGATAGATAAAACGTTGGAACAACTAGAATTAAAAGATAGTTTAGATTATGATTTAGATATGGAATTATTCATAGAAGAAAAAGATAGGATAATTAACAAAATAAATAACCTAGAATTTAATATCAGATACAGTACAATTAGAATAAATTATTTCAAAGAAATTTGCAGTATTACAACTACTATAGGATAAAATGATAAACTACGAATACTTAGAATATTGGAGACAAGATATGGAGCAAATAAGTTTAATAGAAACACTTATGAAAAAGAATATACTTGACTACAAAAAAACTAGAAATATGGAACATATAGTATACCTTAAAAATAATATAGAAGAATTAATAAGGTTCAAACAAATAACTAAGAAATGCTATGACATAGCATTTCAATTAACATGATAGAACTAGTAAGTACTAGTTATCTACTAGTTATTCACGTAAATTATCCAAGTTATCCACACCTCCTACAACTTGACCAAAAATATGGGGTGCTACAATTTCTAGAGGATGTATATTGGTTATAGGTAATTTAAAAATTTGACAGGGAAGATTAGATATCGTATGCATCATATTGATGGCTTATTTTACAATATTAGGGAGCTTCAGTGTTCTGTACTATTAACTTGAGGTTCAGTTACCATTAGTTGAGGATTTGGGTTGAGACATCCCAAAGACAACATTCAAGACTTGTTACGACAATTATGAGTTCTTTTTGATGTGTTTTTTGTTGACCAATGCCCTAACTACTTTCATGGATTTGATGGACCACTTGTTTAAACCTAATTTTGATTCCTCTGTGATTGTGTTTATTGATGGTAGTCTTGTGTATCTGATTAGTAGGGAGAAACATATGTAGCATTTGATGATTACTGTCTAGAATTTGAGACATCATAGGATTCTTGCTAAATTATCAATATGCGAGTTCTTTCTCAAGTCAATTATATTTCTATGACATGTTGTATCAAAGGATGTGATTATGGTAGACCTAACACATGTTGAGGCTATTCGTGATTTGACCAAGCCTACATCCCCAAATAAGGTTTGTAGCTTTATTAGTTTGGTTGGTTACTATAAGTGGTTCATTGAGGGTTTTGTTACTATTATTGTATTGATGGTCTAATTGACATAGAAGGAGGCTCTTTTTCATTAGTGTATGGATTTTGATTGGAGTATTTGGAGGCTCAATGATTTTCTCACCTTAACTTTTATATTGGTTCTTTTCTCTGAGGGCAAGTGGTTAATCATTTATTGTGATACTTCTAGTTTTAATTTTTGTTTACTATTAATAAAATAGGGTCGAGTTATTGCTTATGCATTAAGGCAGATCAAGGTGAATGAGCATAACTACCCTACTCATGATTTTGAATTGGCAATGATAGTTTTTTTGTCTTAAGATTTAGAGGAATAGTTTAAATTGTGTGCATTGTGCGATCTATATGGATCATCATAGCCTTGAACAACTTATGACAGAGAGAGTACATAATTCAAGAAAGCAGTGATGGATGGAGCTGTCAAAGAATTATTATATCTTTATTTTATACCATTAAAACAAGGAAAAATATGGTAGCAGATGCCTTGAGACAAAAGTCAGTGAGTACGGGTAACTTGGATTTTATCATAATTTTTTAGAGCCCAATGGCATGGAACATCAAGTACTTAGCAAACTTCATGGTGCAACTGGATATTTCATAATCTTATAGGATATTAGCTATTGTTGAGCTAAGTTCTATATTATTTGACTAAATTCAAAGTTGTCAATTTAAGTATAGGGGACTTTGTGTCATTTTTTATCAGGTTGTGAGGTGTTAGTAGGAGCGCCATTATATATTTTGTGTGTGTTTTGACATATGATTGTTGTATTTGTGTTTTGAGGGTTGGAGACTCAATTTGGTTGATATTGTATGAACTCAAAGCTCCAGATACTCCATTAACCATGGAACAACTAATATGTATAGGGATTTGACAGAGCACTACTAGTGGAGAGGCATAAAAAAGGTGTAAGACTTTATAGCTCATTACATATGTGGTCATAAGGTGTAGGCCAAAAGTCATTCACCAAGTGGCTTGATTAAGAGATTGCCCATTCATGACTGTTATTCAGAGTGGATAACTCTGCTTATTATTCGTGGTTTGTCTCATACCTTTCATGGTTCTAAGGTCATTTGGTATATATTGGTTGAACAAATTGATATATTTACTTTGTATTTAGATGTCCTTTAGTATGTAGAGGTTAGCCCATATCTACGTCCGCTAGATATCTCTCCTTTATAGAGTGCCTATATATATTTTTTGGAACTGAGCCTCTTTATTCACTTCTAGTTGCTGGAGAGATTTTTAAGAGGAGTTGGGTACTCAGGTCAATCTTAGTATAACATTTAATCCTCAGATCAGCTAGAAGTCATAGTGGACTATTTGGTTCTTGAGAATATATTATTAGCATGTATTATGGATTTTTAAGGTTAGTTAGAGAAAAAACGTAGAATTGGTGGTAGTGTGCACATAAAATAATATCTAACATTTAACTATTAATATGACATTTTTTGAGGAACTATATGTTAGGCGTTGTTAATTTCCAAAAGATAGGTTGGGACCTATTAGGGTATGCCCTGTAGTACTAACTTATTTTTGTAGTTCCTGGTTAGAGTAAGGGTGATTCAGGATAGGATGGGGGAGCTCAAAGTAGGTATTCCCTAAAGTATTTCCCATGAAGGGTCTGGTGAGGTTTGGGATGAAAGAAAAGTTCAAAAATAGATCTATGAGTTATCCTTGAGCCCATATTTTATTATTGTTTACCAACTTATCCATGTTTCTACGTTGCAACATTATATTCCCAATGAGTCACATGTTCTTTGGTATGACTAAGTTATGTTGAATGATGGATTGACCTTCATGGAGGAGTCGATTCTCTTATTAGCCAGGGATGTGAAGGGGGTGCACTCTTGGGAGATCTAATAGTTATGGTCTAGTGGAATCACCTTCTTTTAGATGAGGCTATATAGGAGATCAAGAGTAAGGCATGAGCCTAGTATCCTTACTTGTTCAAGCCTTCAAGTATATCCTAGCCCATTATTTTCACAAATGAAAGTCATTTTAGTAATGGATATTGTAATGACTCTTCAAGTCAATTTTCTTATTGCCAAACTTTTTTGCAATCTAGAGCTTCCCTGTTACTGCACCAAGTCATTTGTAACTTGTTGGAGTTGACAGTTCAGTTATCGGTTAGATCATTTGGTTTTTAGACCAAATCCCCTATTTTGAAGTCTTCACTGGTAAATACTAACTATCTGGTGGCGAACACTAGGGGCCTAATAAATGGAACCTCAGAGGGAATTACATTTAGCCTTTCAACAATTTTTTTCCTATCTCCTTCAAGTCTCAAGAGCTGAAAATCCATAAAGTGAGTTGAAAGTTGGGAGAGTGCTTTTATTAGTGATCTTGGGGTGTTGGTGGGCATGAAATAATCATTTCATTATCATAATCATTGGATGGTTTTGTGTAGTTCTTTGATTAATTTAATTTTTTTTCATAAATTCGTACTTCTTTGATGATTTTATTTTGGTATCTTATGAGCTCAAAATTTACACATTGTTATGGGTAAATTATCCTTGATCATAGATGGACCTGCTGACAATTTAGAAAGTGGAATTTTGCTAGTGGTCCCCACGTTAAATTTTGACTAGTTTCTGGACCCAAAGAAAAAAATTCAATGTGTGTAGCATTTTTTCTTGTATTAATGCATAAATTACTATTTTTATAGCATGCATCATGCAGTCTCGTCGAAAGGGGAAATTATCAATTTAGTAGACTTTATTATGCTTTCTTTTGTGTTCCGGTAGGCTAGGCTTACCCTTTTATTGAGCTCTACTACAGTATCATAAAATAAGATGCTAGTTTTGGGATGGGAACTTATGACTTGATGGTATATTTAACTATTATGGATTGGCTAGCTGACTAACAAACTATAATTAGGTGTATTTGTTATAATCAATTATTCCTTAGGTTTAATAGCTATCTTAGGATTTAATGAGACTTATTTAGCACCATGTAGTGGAATTTGACTCTATGGTGTAGCATGGGGTAGAATTTTCCTAAGAATGGACTTTTGAGGTAAGAAGTAGGCCCTTCAGCCTGTCATAGGGTAACATTACTTTTTACTCCTTGTATACTCAATAAACCTTTATATATTATCAAATTTACATTCTTTATCCCTAGGAGGATTTGGATATATTATACCTTTTCTTGTCACGTACTTCGGAGATGTTATGACTAGTTTGAGTCAAGTAATTTATGATTTTATGATCGCTTAAAGTCATCCACCTAGTATGAAACTACTTCTGGTTCAAGTCTGGTATTCATGTTTTTATTTTCGATTTAAGTCTTATATATCAGAAACTATTTCTATTCTGAGTCCGATATTGAGAGGTTATTTCTTATTATATTGGAACGTGTTCGAGTCTAGTATTTATGGTATGAAAGTTCCATGGTTCGATTTTGAGATTTGGAGGGATGAAATATTTATTGTAAATAGGTATTTTTAATTGCATCCACAACTCTTATGGTGTATTCCATTGTGTTATTTAGTTATGTTTATGTCTTCCTTTCTTATGGGGACCTAGTTATGCTAAAATTAACTATGATCTCTTTAATATTTTTATTTCGGTTGTTTACCTTAAATATTTGGAGCATTACTCAAGGTTTACCACTTTTTCCAGACATAACATATTGTCTCACATTTTATTGTATTTATATTATGATTTATCTTAGTCGGTCAGCGATATTGCTTTGGTTATCATAGTACACATTTGTTCCCTTGCCTTGTGCAGAATAGAGTACTAGATACCGTCTCTAACTCAATGCTAGTGCTGCCATTGATGTTGTACTAGTGTAGTTCAATGTTTGGATATATGATGATTTGTTGGAGCAGGATTTGACTTTCTCTTTTTGTTCTGTAGTTTTTGATCATTCCGTTTCAATATTACTGTATATTTGACATTGATAGTACTCTTATTCTTTTTCTAGTGGCTCTTGTAAAAACCATACTAGGTCATGGAATGTTGCTATTATTCTCCTAATTTCTCATTATTTATGCTATTATACTTGTGTTTTTACGGATTTTAATCGAATTACTTGTATAATTCTGTGATTTATTTCATTTTCCACCAACTAACTCATTACTTATCATTTTGGGATATTAATTGGCTTAACTACTTGTGGGATAAAGTTGATACCATCATGACTCGTATATGTAGGGTCATGACAAAGGACTACTTAATCTAATCAACATTCTATTACACTAGTTTAATATAATAGAAATGTTGCAGCAATGAGAGTTTAGAACTTTACTGGGATAAAACCTCTTGAACTCAATAATTCTAAGGTGGAGGATCATATATAAGATTTATTAGATGTAATTTAAAAGATCCCCAGATTATGGACATCACTCAAGTTGAGAGTATAGATTTTTCCATTTATAAGTTAAAGGGAGTGACTCCAACTTGGTTGAAATAGTGGAAGTAGGATATAGGTGTTGATGCAAACTATAACGTGCATTCATAAATTAAGTCTAGTCCATGAATCATGTCTTAGATGAAGTTATTATATAATGAATCAACTGATAAGTATTAAGTACATTATGTCAGTTTTCCTAGTATCTTAGTTCACACAGATTCATTTGGTGTCGAATGATCCTAGGGAGAGATATTGTAATATCCTGCAAGATCATTGAGAAGTTTCAATCTATTCATCACATGTTTAGAGGTCACAAACAAATTACTTCACACTAAGTACAAGTGACATGGCCAATTTAACACCCTAAGATTTCAAACATTTTATTTTTGGCTTTCCTGAGTTCCAAACGAATGATTTATAAGTTGAAATATGTTTAAGAATGTTAAAAGTGTCATCAGGAGAATATAAGAATTTTGAGAAGTGGTTCAATGTGATTTTTAACAATAGAGGAAGTACACTGCCAAAATTCTAACATTTCATAAAGGTTACTCTCCAAAATATACAGGGTGTCCTGGAGGCTAGTCTAAGTAATAAGCAGCGTGTCAGGGAGAACGATAACCACCGTACCACGCTACATTGTAAAATCGTACTATCTTCTATAAGGGGTGAGGGGTATTTTATTATTTTTCATCTCCATAAATAGCTAATACACGACTTAAACCAAGATAGGCATTATTTCCCCCCTTCATCATCAATTAATGACACTTAATCTCATCCCATTCTCAATATCATAAAGAATCAAAAGTGTCACCCAAGAATTTACTAATCCAATGTCTCAATTACAACTTCTTTTCAAAGAATTAAAGAAAACTCAAGTATTTTAGATCAATGGGTTCTTTTCACTCATTGAGTCCCAAGAATCCCTTATTTTATAAGTATAAACCATTTTCTCTCTTTTTATGAAATCTTAGTGTCAAATACAAATTTACTCAATTTTTTAATTAACAGCGTTGAATAGGAACCATGAAGTTGTGTTTGCCTACGTGACTTGTTATCTCACGTGTTTTATAATTTCAGTCACCCATATAATTTTCAGTTTACATCATGTTAATTATCAATTTAGTATTTGAACCATGTGAACATGTTGTCCTCATAATTTTAACATCTTCCCATACTCAAAACGAAGGATTTAATTAGTTAATTGAAACATACTATGTTTTGGGGCTATGAATCATGAATTTCCTCACAGTATTGCTATGATGTAATTGTATTTAATGTATTATTTAGTGCTTTCTGGTTATGAACCCCTGATACCTATATGTTTATGCATGTTTCTAATTTCAAACAATGAGTTAGTCAGTCATGATTCTATCATCTTATTAAGAGTATAAATGCACTATTATTTTCAGCAAATCCTACTTAACAAACACAATTATTAGTGTATGTTCTAGTTCATATGTTTGTGTCAGTAAAGATTAAAGTAGAACTTAGCACCGAGAAAATTTAGGGATGAAAGCTTTCCTGCCAGTCGAGGGTGTCTCCCTAGTCCTTCAGGATGCCATTGTAGTGGATCCATACAACCAATATTAGTACTCGTGAAGATATACAAACACCTTTCTAACTTGTGTTATAGGTTGGACCCTAATTAGCTCATATTGGTGCATGTCGGTTAAATTTTAGCTCCTATAGTGTAAGTTCAATCTTCAAACCATATCAACTCAATTTTGTATGACCAAGTGCCCAGTTTATTAGTTAATCAGTTGTTCAATTTTAAAGATTATTTAACCATATGTTTTACTTAGACTTGTATTCATCTTACATGTTCATGCATTGATGCTCAGCTATCTCTCGTACCAGTACATTAAAGTACTTATCACATGTTTTCTTTCTCTCTATGTTGTATTATAACATAGGTTTGAATAGTCAGTTGTTAGATCACCCATAATCTGTTCAGTGCCATACAATAATAGTTGTGGTGAGTCCTTATCATTCTAAGGCAAGTTATTTATAGTTATATTTAGTACTTCTTTATTTTAGTCATTCAGAGATAGTTGGGGGCTTGTCCCATCAACTCCTAATGATTTATAGGCTTTTAGATAGTCGGACTTTTTTTTTGTTTTTATCAGTATATTAGATATGTTTGTTATTGTTTTTTGTATTACATCTTAATAGAATTTCTCATCAGTTTAGTTATCACATATGATGTTTTATTATTATTTTATTTAGTTCTCACAATATATACCAGATGAATGTGTTAGCTTTGGGTTACTTATGGCCTTATGTACTGTGTTATGACTAGGGGGTAGTCTCTGGTTGTGGCATAGCTATCCTTTTTTATTGTTCATACTTTTGGATGTATTTTTAGATAGGTCTCAATACCCAAGTTCATTTTACATAAACTTTTAACTTTTAGAAAGATGGTCAGGTATAGTAGACTATTCAGACTTTAGAGGATATATGGAGAGATTATTTGGTCGACTTCAAGGGTAGTTGGGATGATCACTTTCCTTTGATTGAATTTTCCTATGATAAAAATTATAACTCTAGTTTTCTAATGTCCCTATTTGATAGTGTAGATATTATATTGGTTGGTGTGCAACAGATAATGCTTCCTTTATAGGACCTAATTTAGTTTCATACAGCTATAGAGAAATTTCAGTTGATTAGTTAAAGGACCTAGCTTAGTTTTATAGAGCTATAGAGAAATTTCAGTTAATTAGTTAAATGTTGAAAAAAATTCAAATTCATTAGAAATCCAATAGAGAAGTGAGGTAAAAGAGATCTAAAATTCACTTTGAAAGATTTGATGTACTTGAAAATTTTATCGATGAATGTGGTGATGAGGTTTTTCAAGAAAAAGGGTCAATCCCTGATGTGTTGGCATTTATATGATCTTAAACTTTAATACTTGCCAAAAATTTATCATTAGTGTATCTAGTTTTTCATATGTGTTTGTCATAAAAATGCACTGGCTATCAAACTTTAGTTATGGCTTTAGTGAGTGTGGACAAGTAAGATAATCGCTCTTACCATGAGGTTCCAATTGTGATTCTTAATTGAGGGATTCATAAGTTGAGTAAAATGGAAGTCACTTCAGTGAATGTTTTTTGGAGGAATTACCAAGTTGAGAAAGCTACTTCGGAATCAAAGTATTTTTGAGGTATATTCTCCCTTTAAATTTAGTTCCGACTTAAGGTATTGTTTCCGACTTTGTACCTCTCTCATTTTAATGTCCCACAATTTCTCTTATGTCTAAGTTTTCATGGATATTTGATGAATTTAGTTCAGTTCATGTTTCAGTCAAAAATTCAGTTATCATGTTAGTACTTAGCTTTTCACCCTTCTTTTGGGATTGTAGCTCATTCCCATTAATTGTGACCTAGTTAGTCTTCATCTAAGGATACATGCTCCCAAGAGCGAGATGTTGTAACAACCTAAAAGTTTCTAAGACTTTATTTAAAACATATAATAGAAAAAAGTTGGAAACAAATTTTTTTCCCAATGTATGTCTCCGACAAGAAGTCATCGTAGTGCCAACTACCCATTCGGTGAGCCATTATGAGGAATTATTCAAAAGTTTGGAGGAATGAAAAATTATGCTAGTGGAAATAAGTCATGGTGATGAGTTATAGTCAGTCCGCAAGAGTCATTGTATTCATATATTTTTAGAATATATCTGAACTTGACATTTATGTCCTATGGATAAAAGTAGACACAACATATGTAGAAAAGAGGAGGTTAGTGACAATCAATATGAGAATATATAAGAGGGTACCAACGCCTACAAAAATAAGTAAGAGATTAAAAGTCCCCCGATAACACGTGCTGATGAGTTGTCATTTCCAGTCATCCCCTAACCTCAACATATCTTTAATTCGCAATGCGTTTGGTGATGAGTCGTTAAAAGGTTTGATGAATTGTCCTGATGACCCTTGATGAATGGTGCAACAAAGTTATTTATTTTTTAATGGGGGTAATTTCATACTTTCCCTGTTACTTAGGCAGATACAATGTCATTTTAGGGGTTTTTTCAAACTGATTCAAAGGGACTAGTTGATTCCTTATTCCCATTGTAACCCAAAACAATCATAGAAACTAAAAAAGAGTGTTTCGTCTTCTCAAATTAGAGTAAGGATAAGGTTTCTCTTCAACTTTAGATTCTACCAAGGTCTTGGAAAGAAGTTACTTATGAGTTTGTCGGTTTGCATCAATATGCAACCCTTCACCCATAAAGTCAAAGATAACTCAGAATTTCTAAATTTTTTTAACAAATTAAAGTTAGGGTTTTCGTATATTATGATCCCTTAATGATTTTAATCCCCAAAATATTCGCATATCTTAATTATGTAGTTTCCATGATGTTGGTATCTTGCATAATTGAATATTTTGAAAATAGGTACTTAGCTTGACTTCATGATATTTATCTATAAACTACTTTTTCATTGTAAAGCTTGGTGTATTTTTAACAGATGCTATCATTGAAAAATTGATGTTAGCATGAAGAAAGTAATTATCCTCAATTAATAACATAACCTCAATAAATTACATTTTGTGAGAAGTTTCAAATAATGTTACTTCTGACTCAATTTTTAGTTTTGCAGATTTAAAAAGTTGATATTATAACTAGCATGGGTGTAGTATAAAACTCTAAGATTAATTCAATTTTGGTGCACCCAAGTCCGAAAACTACATCTATTACTAAACCATTTAGGTTTCATGTCTTGTATGTTTAGTGTTATTTCAGCATTTTAAGTGTCATGCTAGGCCATTAGTTGTCTTGGGTTCTTTGTGGCTCTAAGAACCTTGTTGCAACTAGGGTGTAATACCTCAAACATTCTTAGTATGAATTCATCCCTTGAACATCAAGAAATAGATTACAAAATGAATAATATTTATTGAATATGAAATTTTCCAGATTTAGACTTCCTATTGTGTGAAAAATTGAATAAGCTTTCCATCAACATAAGATTCGCCAAATTCGACACTCAGTGAAAGAGTTATAGCACTTTTAAGTTGACAATGTGCCATTTGGGCACTTGGCTCATCTCGGGAAAGGAAAAATTCATAATTGTCAAATTCCAGTGGACCTCCGCGATATTTACGCATCGCTGAGAGGGTCATTTTTCCATTAGACAATTTTTAGTGATCCGTGGTAATATTGACGCATCGCGCCAATGGCATAAATGAAAAACTAAAGGGCACCACGCTTCTGGCGTGTCATGGTGAAAGCCCAGTTCCCATTCGTCCACTTTCTAGTGAGCCACCGTGATAGTGGCGTGTAGCATTGGCCAGCCATTTCAGAAAATGTTGCATTTTTCAATCCGTTTAAAATCTTAAAGGGGGCATTTTGGTCAATTTCCAAGCCCTCAGTCCGTCCAAAACACAAAATTTAACATAGTCCAATGCACTTTATGCTTATTTCATCCACTTTCTCTAAAAATAAAACCCTAGATCATCAAAGCTCCTTCCCCAAGAAACCCAATTTCTCCATTAATTCTCTAAGGTAATTCATGATTTAGAATTCCCAATTCAAGAACACTGATAATTCATCTCCAAAGCATCAACAGAGATCCAGGATTCATGTTTTAGCATCTAAGATCATCGATTGAGGTATGTGTGACTTTTCAACAAGGATAATTCTTTCATCCTTATGCCCAAAACTTATTTTAATTACAAACGTACTAAATTTTATGTGATTTCCCATGAAATTAAAGTTAGGGTTTATACCCAATATTGCTATTTATGAGATTATGAGATTTCAAGGGATTTAGAAGTTGAGTCGCATGTTTATGTTCATATTTTCATGCATATTGCAGAAATTTTCAGATTTTAAATTGAATTGTAAATGTTTACATTACCAAGCATGAACATTATGATATTTTAACATGAAATTGATGCATGGGTCATTATGCCCTAATTAAAGATTACTATTTTAAGATTGTTTATGCTATGAGCACCCCATGATAAGATTATTCTCAAATTTTTGATAAAGATTTGACCTTTTGGTCCTAAGATAAGATAAAGAATCCACATTGTTATATTACTTGATATTTAAAGAAAAGAAAGGGCATAATTTATTTTCTTGTAGACCCTTGTGCTATTTTGAAGTGGATTTCCTAAGATCCTAAGCATAAGAATGGGAGTAGTATTTAGCACTGAGATGGATATGTTATGAATGTTTCATGCCCTAGAACTACGTGCCATTATTGGATTAGGATTATTCCCACTTTTACGTGGATGACTAAGATTGTGATCACTTAAGTTAAGAAGTTCTATTCTGATGGAAAAGGTAGAATAGCTCTCCCTAATGAGGGTAAGAAGTTGGAATCTATGAATTCTCACATGGTTTATGTCAGTTAGAAGAACCTCCCAAAAGAAGTCCCCTACTCTTAAAATAGTCTACTGGTTGAAATCCTTAAGATAAAAGTATATATTTTGAAAGCTAAGGATTTTATGATTTCTTAATGTCTTGAGCTGAATATTTCCCTTACAGTTGACAAGATAATGTGGTGGTTTTTAGTAAAGAACAGATTTTAGAATTGAATGTAATAGCTCAAAAAATTCATATTATATGCTTTACTGTTCATGATTTATGATCTTAAGATTTCAGATTACTCAAGCTAATGTAGTCATTTACATTTAGGATGCATGATTTTATAAATTATGATGATATTGTATACTTATTGGATTCACCCCCATATACTCAGTACATTATCAAAGTACTAATCCACATATATGTTTATGTGCTACATTATCTCTTAATGTAGTTTAGGTGCTCAGTCTCAACAACATGAGTGATTTTCGAGCATCTCATCTACAACCTACAGTTGGTAAGCCCTCATAGTTCGAGGACTTAGATATTCAGATTTCTTTTTTATCTAATAGATAATTTAGTATTCATTTCAAATAGTTTGAGTCAACTGGGATCTGTGTTAGTGACTCTCTAAATTCAGTCATTAGAGGCTTGTCGGACTACTAGATTAAGTTTAGACTTTTGATTCCGTATCTAGATTTTTTAGTATTGTTTTACCAAGACTTGTGATATTAGTTTACTTCAAATAAGATTTCTGCATTTAATATGCTTTCAGGTTTGTTTTCCCCTATTTTGAGATTTAGATTTAGTAAAAAGTAGTGAGGGTTAGCTCAAGACTACTTGTAGTTTGGAGCACCGTATGGCATCCCAAGAATTACATTTCAAGGCATTACTTACTTAGTATCAGATCCTAAGGTTTAGAGAGTCCTAGGGAGTTAGATAAGCCGCATTACATAGATTCTTGATCATCGGAGTGAAGTGCACCACATCTATGAGCAAGAGGCTATGGACCATTTTAAGAAATCATCTCTTCTTTCATGATATATTGTGTATTCTATCTCTATCTGCTTCTAAATCATGCTTTCACATGATAGAAAATGCCTCATCATTGAGCTAAGACACACAAAAATTATAAGTAGCCACCTCAGCCTATAAATCCTTTGAATGAGAATGTGTCACATGCAAAGTTTTGGGGTTCCTTCCTGGCACTAGACTAAGATGTGACGCCTAATGTTCAGGGCAACTGCTAGGCTACAGTACCACCCCAGTAAGATGGGGATATAGCCACAGCCAGAATTTGATATTTTATGAGAATGAACCCGCCAGAGTTCTTTGGGTCGAAGGCAGGTGAGGACCCGTAGTTTTATCTAGATGAGGTAAAGAAGATCACCCAAATTATGTATGTTTTTTAAGAGGAGAGTGTAGAATGGGCATCCTATAGGTTGAAGGATGTTGCTTATGATTGGGTAGTGATTTCAAATAAAAGTAGAGGAGAGAATGTAACTCTCATAACTAGGCAGATATTTCAGGATGCATTTTTAGACAAGTTTTTCCCACGTGAGATGAGGGAAGCTAAGATAGAAGAGTTCATGAAACTTAGGTAGGGCTCAATAAAAGTGAAAGAGTATTGCCTAAAGTTCAACAAGTTGTCGAAGTATGCCCCTGATCAGATGGTTGACCCTAGGTCAAGCATGAGTAAGATTATGACCGGTGTGTCTCGGTTGGTAGTTAACGAGTGTAGGATTTCTCTACTCATTGGAGATAGGATCTTTCTATATTGATGATGCTTGCATAACAGATTAAGGCAGAAAAGTTGAAAGAAAAAGAGAGTAAATAAGAGGTCTAGAAAAAGGGTAGTTTAATTATTGTCAAAATAGGTCCGGCGGAGGAATTCGTTCATAGTTTTAGAATTGTTCATCAATGCCTATACCTTCTTCAGCCAGTGTTTCTGCACCCTGAAATAGGTAGGAATAGTGGGGTAAGTCTTCTATGTCTAGATCTCAGAATAGAGTGAGTGGTAGGCCTAATTATCCTCTGTGTGCTGAGTGTGGTAAGACCTATCTAGGAACGTGTTTGTGGGGTTTGAAAGGTTGCTATAGATGTGGCCATTTGGGTCACAGAATCAGAGAGTACCTATATTTTAGACAAGGAAATAGCGATGTTCGACCCCGAACTCAGGCTAATAGTGGATCAAATCCTCTAGGTCGCCCAGCTCCACCTCAGGGTGCATCATCCAATACTGGTGCCAGTGAGTGCCAGAATCAATTTCATGTTTTACCATCCGGTCAGGAGCAGAAGGATTCTCTAGAATCGTTACTGGTATGCTTTGTGTCTTTCATTTTGATGTTTATGTGTTGTTAGACCCGGGGTCGAATTTCTCTTATGTGACCCCATTAGTTGCAGTAAATTTTGAGATAAATTTTAAAAAGATCCCTGAGCTCTTCTTGGTTTCAACTCTAGTAAGTTAGTCAGTTGTTGGTAAAAAAATCTATAAAAAGTGTCCAATCACTATCTTTCATAGTCATGTTAGTAGACTTGATAGAGTTAGATATGGTTTATTTTGATCTTATCCTTGGTATGGATTTGCTCTATTCCTGTTATACGCATATATATTATTGTACCTGAGTGGTGAAGTTTTAGTTCCCAGATGAGCTAATCTTTGAGTGGTCAGGAAATTCAGTGTCTTCCAAGGGTCATTTCATATCTTATGTTAAAGCCAGAAAGTTTATTTCCAAAGGTTACATTTTATCATCTAGTTCTAGTCAAGGAAACTAAGTCTGAGACTCCAATTATTCAGTCCATCTGAGTGGTCAATGAGTTTCCTGATGTTTTTCCAGAAGATCTCCGGGGTTATCTCCCCATAGGGAAATAGAATTCAGTATTGACCTTCTCCCAGATACTCAACATATTTTTATCCCTCCTTATCATATGGATCCCGCCGAGCTTAAGAAGTTAGAAGGGGAACTTAAAGATCTTTTAGATAAAGGTTTTATAAGGCCTAGTGTTTTTCCATGTGGCGCTCCTATCCTATTCATGTGAAAGAAAGATCATTCTTTGCAAATGTGCATTGACTTTCATCAGCTGAATAAGGTCACAGTTAAGAACAAATACCCTCTTCCTAGAATTGATGACTTGTTTGATCAATTACAAGGTTCAATTTATTTCTCAAAGATAGACCATAGATCCAGCTAATATCAGCTTAAGGTAAAGGAATATGATATTCCAAAGACAACTTTCAGGACCCGTTACAATAATTTTGAGTTTCTTGTCATATTTTTTAAGATTGCCAATGCTCCTGCACTTTCATGGATCTCATGAATCAAGTTTTCAAATAGTATCTAGACTTGTTTGTCATTGTGTTCATAGATTATATCCTTGTGTACTCTCGTAGTGAGGATGATCATGTAGATCATCTTAAAATTGTCTTGCGAACCTTAGAGATCATACATTGTTCACCAAATTCAGCAAGTGTGAATTTTGGCTAAGGTCAGTAGCCTTTCTAGATCATATTTTTTCCGCCAATGTTATTAGAATCGATCCCCAAAAGACAAAAGCCCTAAGAAATTAGCCTAGATGATAACGCTCAACTTACATGTCAATCTAGTGCAAAGTGGTCACCGTCAATATATTTACCTAACTTTTGGAGTCAGGGACGAATCCACAAGGAATAATGTGAGTGGCGATTAAACTAATTTGAAACTATAGTTACAAGTTGAATTCAAACAGATGATATGAAAGATAAAATGGGGGTTTTGGAGATTAACAAATAATTGTTGGTAACTTTAGCTTCGGTGTTTGTAATCAATAGTTTATGGAAAACCAAGAATTATGTTTACTAGGGGTTTTGGTACTTGACAGATGATAATAGTGGTTCAAGATTCTCACAGTAGGTAGGAAAACAACTTATCTTTATCGAAGTTATTCCTAAATGTCTCTCGATCTACTTAAGAATTTAATTTCCTAATCCTAGGGAATTTATATTTATTAACCAGACTTCACCTCAGGTTAATCAACCTTGTTAAAACATTGATAATTAAACGGAAGTTTAGTGTTTCTAAGTCCATGTTGATAATTCACTTCCCACTATATTTGATTTGTTACTCAAGCAAATCAAAGCAGGTGTTATCTATTATTTGAAACCAATAGACGATAATTAAAACCTCAAAATTATCAAGGAGTCATATTACCTTTTTAATATTGAACACTTAGCACCTTATCAAGACTTAACCCTAGATCCCATAATTCAGGTTAAAGGGGTTTAGCCACTCATGACGAAATGATAAAAAAACTAGATGAATTCATAATTTGAAAGATAAACTTACCACAAGATTAATAGTAACTAGTGATTATCATATTAGATCACAATAGGAATCCCAAAGTAATGATTAAAATCTCTTTAAAGTAATTGCTTTTTCAAGCGAAGAAACTAAAGAGAGAAAGCAGCAAAAATATGTCTCTCAAAACTCAAGTTCGGAACCCTTAAAAAAACCGTAAATAGTGTTTTAAATAGTTCACCTTAATTATGGTAACAGAATAATAAAGTTCAACAATTCCTAAGACAAGTGACGCCATCCTTGATGCCCTATTAAGAGGCTAATGCCTTATCACAAATGTTGTCAGCTCTTCTCTACTTTTGGTATTGACTGCCTTAGGCTAACAACAGTTTTGATAAACTATCAGCTCCTTGATGACTTATCACGAATGTCATCACGTCTCTATCTCAGCTCTCATGTTGTGCCTTAGGCTGATGCCAATTTTGACAACCTATCAGATCCTTAACGACTTATCAAAAAATATCACCATAACTTTCAACTCAGGTCCATTCTTTGTCTAAGGCTAACGATGAAGTTGATGACTTATCACAAAACTAACAACTTGTCAGGAATGTCGTCAGCCACACTTCTCCTTTTTTGGCTTCAGATTTCAACTTTTTTGCTTTCATCCTTGTTGGTTCTCTAGCATCTTAGCTTATACTATAAAATCAAAGATAAAACTATCAAAAATACAAAAGTTGCTTAATACTTTGCAATTATTCTAAGTTAAAAGCCTCAAATGTGTTATCATCAGCTCACACATCATTAGACCTATTTCACCACTAGACATTAGGAGATTCTTGGGTTTAGTTAGCTATTACCACTATTTTGTAGAAGGTTTCTCATCCATTGCATATCTTATGTCTAGACTGACCCAAAAGAATTTTAAGTTCCAGTGGTTAGATTTTTGTGAGAAGATTGTTTAGGAATTGAAGACACAACTCACTACAGCCTCAATCTTAGCACTACTAGATAGTACAAGTAGTTTTATAGTGTATTGTGATACCTCTAGAGTTGGTTTGGGTTGTGTGTTGATGCATAGAGGTAAGGTCATAGCCTATGCCTCTAGACATCTTAAGCCTTATGAGAGGAATTACCCAACCCACAATCTCGAGTTAGCTGCTGTAGTGTTTTCTTTGTAAATCTAGAGATATTATTTGTATGGTATGCATGTGGATGTGTTCATGTATGACAAAAGATTTTGGTATGTGTTTACCTAGAGAGAGTTGAATTTCCATCGTAGAAGGTGGTTGGAGTTGTTGAAGCATTATGATATCATTGTGTTATATTATCTGGGTAAGGACAATGTTAGTGCAGATGCCCTTAGTAGATTATCCATGGGTAGTGTTTCTCTTGTGGAGAACAAAAAGAAAGAGTTAGGTCAAGAAGTTTATAGTTTAGCTAGATTAGGAGTTAGGTTAGTTGATTCAGCTGAAGGGAATGTTTGGATTCAGAGTTTTGCCGAATCTTCCCTAGTTTCAAAAGTAAAGGAAAAGCTAGATATGGATTCTAGTTTGGTCAAACTAAAGGAGTCGGTTAAAGACCAAAATGTAGAAGTTTTCTTCCAAGAGTGAGATAGTGTGTTGAGATACCATAGTAGATTCTGTGTGCCATATGTTGATGATATAAGAGAATGGATTATGGCGGAAGCGCATGGTGCACATTATTACATTCATCTAGGTGCTACCAAGATGTACTGCGACTTGTAGGAAATATATTAGTGCAGTGGTATGAAGAGAGACATAGACGAGTTTGTAGCCAAGTGTACAACTTGTCAACAGGTTAACATAGAGCCCTAAAGACTTGGTGGTTTGTTGCAAGAGTTTTCTATTCCCACCTAGAAGTCGAATGAGGTAAATATGGATTTTACAATTTACCCCATTTGCATCATCATCATGATTCAATTTGGGTTATTGTAGATAGATTGATGAAGTCAGCGCATTTCTTGCCAGTTCACACATTTTATACTACTGAGGATTATGCAATGTTATATATTCGAGAGTTAGTCAGATTGCATGGAGTGCCTTTGTCCATTATTTCAGATAGGGGTACTTAGTTTATTTCCTTGTTTTGGAGAGCCTTTCAGATGGGTCTTGGTACCCAAGTCCATCTTAGTTCAGCTTTCCATACTCAGATAGATGGTCAAGCAGAGAGGACAATCCAGACTCTAGCAGATATGTTTAGGGCATCTTCTCCTAATTTTAAAGATAGTTAGGATGAGCATTTGCCATTGATTGAGTTTGCTTATAATAACAATTTCCATTCCAGCATTCAGATGACCCGGCTTGACGCTCTTTCTGGGAGGAGATATAGATCGCCCATAGGTTGGTTTGAAGTGGGTGAGGCTACTTTTCTTGGGCCCGATTCAATGTTTAAAGCTATGGAGGAAGTTCAGTTGATTAGAGGAAGATTAAAAATAACCTAGTGTTATCAGAAATCATATACAGATGTGAGAAGAATGGACCTCGAGTTTGAGGTTGGTGATTTAGTGTATATAAAGATTTGACCTATGAAAGGGGTAAAGAGATTTGGAAAAAATGGGAAGCTTAGTCCCCTGTATGTTGGCCCTTTACGAATTGTGAGTCGTGTTCGGAAAGTAGCTTATGAGCTTGAGTTTCCAACTGACTTGTCACCCGTTCATCCTATATTCCACATTTTTATTCTTAAGAAGTGCATCGGTGAATCCACTGTTCTAGTTCCTTTTGAGATCTTAGATATTCAGAATAACCTTCCATACGAAGAGATTTTAGTTGAGATTATAGATCATCAGATCCATAGACTAAGGAACAAAGAAGTTCCCCTGTTTAAAGTTCTTTGGCGAAATCAGTCTGTTGAGGGTTTCACATGGGAAGCAAAAGCAGATATGTGAGCCAAATACTCTTTCCTCTTCTCTGCACACTCAGATTTAGCCAAAGGTAATACTATTCCTTGATTCAGTTTTTTTTCTAATGATTTATTCAACTATATTGTTGTCCTCATGTAAGTTCAAGCACTGACAACATTACTCAGAAGCTCAAAATGATTTAGATTTAGTTATTCAGTTTACTTATGTTATAAATGCTATCATATAGCCTTAGATTCCTCAGAATTCTTAGTCTAACTAGAAACATTCGAGGATAAATGTTCCCAAGGGGAAGATATGGCAATGCCCTGAACTTTCTTAGCTTAAATTTGTCCATAGAACATTAAGAGATAGCTTCAAAAATGAATAATATTTATTCTATGTAGAATTTTAGATATTTAGACTTTCCATTATGTGGGGAATTGAATAAACTTTCAGTTAATATAATATTCACCAAAGTGCGACACTTAGTGAAGGAGTTATGGGATTTTTAATTTTACAGTATGCCACTTGGACACTTGGCACGTCGCAGGAAAGGAAAAATTTCTAATTGTCAAATTCAAGTAGACCTCTGTGATATTGGCACGTTGCAGAGAGGGCCATTTTCCCATTTGTCAATTTCCAGTAAGCCTTCGCGATACTGGCACATCGTGCCAGTTGACAAAATAGTAAACTAAAGGGCACTGCGATTGTGGCGCGTCGCGGTGAAAGGCCAGTTCCCATTCATCCACTTTCCAGTAAGCCACCATGATGTGGCATGTTACGGCAGCCACCCAGTTTAGAAAATGTTGCATATTTTAGTTCTGTTTAAAAGCTTAAATGGGGCATTTCTATCAATTTCCAAGCCCTCAATCTGTCCAAAACATGAGATTTAACATATTCCAAAGCACTTTTTTCTTATTTCATCCATTTTATCTCAAAAGAAAACCCTAGATCATCAAAGCTCCTTCTCCCTGAAACCTAATTTTTCCAATAATTCTCCAAGGTAATTCCAAATTTAAAATCCCCAACTCAAGAACTCTAAGAATTTATCTCCAAAACATCAATAGAGATCAAAGATTCAAGTTTTAGCATCTAAGATCATTAATTAAGGTATGTGAAAGTTTTCAACAAGGATAATTCTTACATCCTTGTGCCCAAAACTTATTTTAATTACAAACTTATTGAATTTTGTGTGATTTCTCATGAAATTAAAGTTAGATTTATACCCAATATTGCTATTCTTGAGATTATGAGATTTCAAGGGATTTAGAAGTTGAGTTACATGTCTATGTTCGTATTTTCATGCGTATTGTAGAAATTTCCAGATTTTAAATTGAATTGTAAATGTTTACATTACGAAGCATGAATATTATGATGTTTTAACATGAAATAGATGCATGAGTCATTAAGCCCTAATTAAAGATTACTATTTCAAGATTGTTTGTGCTATGAGCACCCGATGATAAGATTATTCTCAGATTTTTTATAATGATTTGACCTTTTGGTCCTAATCTAAGATAAAGAATCCACATTGTTCATATGACTTGAGATTTAATGAAAAGAATGTGTATAATTGGTTTTCTTGTAGATCCTTATGTTATTTTGGAGCGGATTTCCTAAGATCCTGAGCAAAAGAATAGTAGTGTTTAGCACCTAGATGGATATGTTACCAAGGTTTCATGCCCAATAAATACGTACCATTGTTGGATTAAAATTATTCCTACTTTTACGTGGATGACTAAAATTGTGATCACTAATGATAAAATAGTATATTTCATTGGCAAGGGTAGAATAGCTCTCCCCAATGCTGGTAAGACATTGGATTCCATAAATGCTCACATGGTTTATGTCGGTTAGAAAAACGTCCCCAAAGAAGTCCCCTACACTTAAAACAGTCTATTGGTTGAAAGCGTTAAGATAAAAGTATATGTTTTGAAAGCTATGGATTTTAAAATTTCTTAAAGTCTTGAGATGAAGTATTTCCTTTACAGTTGAAGAGATAATGTGGTGGTTATGAAAATAAATAGATTTTACAACATAATGTAATACCTCACAAGATGCAAATTATATGCTTTATTGTTCATGATTTATGATCTTTAGATTTCAGATTACACAAGCCTATGTGAGTCATTTACATTTATCATGCATTATTTTATAAATTGTGATGATATTATTTACTTATTGCATTCACCGCCATGTACTCAATACATCATCAAAGTACTTGTCCACATATATGCCTAGGTGCTACATTGTCTCATAATGTATGTTCATGTGCTCAGTCTTAGCTGCGTGTGAGATTTTTGAGCATCTCATCTACATCTCTGCAGTTGGTGAGCACTCATAGTTCGAGGAATTATCTATCAAGATTTCCTTGTTATCTAGTAGATAACTTAGTATTCATTTTAGAAAGTTTGGGTTAGCTGAGTCTTGCCCTAGTGACTCTCTAGATTCAGTCAATAGATGCTTGTCAGACTACTAGATTCAGCTTAGACTTTTTATTCCACCTCTAGATTTTTCTGTATTTTTTTACCAAGACTTGTGATATTAGTATGCTTAAGACAAGATTTCCATATTTATTATCTTTTCATGTTTATTTTTACCTATTTTGAGATTCAGATTTAGTAGAAAGCAGCCAGGGTTGGCTCAATACTACTTGTTGTTCAGAGCATCTTGTGGCATCCCAAAAATTAAATTTTAGGGCGTTACTTAAGGTGTAGACTCAGGTCATTACTAACTTGGTATTGGAGAATCAAGTTTATATTGTCCTAGGGTTTCTACAACATATTAAGTATTGTTTTACTTATAGGAGTGAAGCACACCACAAAAATGAGAGTGAGGCTATAAGGCATCTTAGAAAAGTTTCCTTTCACCATATTCATATCATTATAGACTCGACACACTTCTACTTTATTTGACTCTGTTGGAGGGTCCAAATGGGTTTGTGTTTTACAGTGATGCTACAGGATTTTCTCTTATTATGTGTTGATCAAGAATGGCAATGTTATAACTATGCCTCTAGACATCTCAAACCCTATTAAAATAATTTTTTGACTTATGATCTTGATTTGCCAATAGTCATTTTTGTCTTAAATATTTGGAGGCACTATATTTAAAAAGTTGGTATGGATGTGTTGACCAATGATAAGAGTCTTTCGTATGTTATCAATCAGAAAGGTCTAAATTTTTATTAGCGTATATAGATATAGTTGTTGAAGGATTATAATATAAGTACCATGTACAATCTTGGTAAATACAATGCAGTGGATTATGCTCTCAGTAGACTATCTAAGGGTAGTATAGCTCATGTAGTAGATGAGAAGAAATAATTGGTTTGTTATTTTCATAAACATGCCTGATTGGTAGTTTGGTTGGTTGATTTAGTGGAAATTCTATTATCATTCATAATGGTTAAGTATTTTTCTTAGTAATAGTGGTGATGGAAAGCAGGACATGATCCTTTTTTTGTTAGTTGAAGAAAGCAGTACAAAGGGAAAGAGGGTTTTCTTCATTTCTAGGATAATACAAATGTTCCAAATATTAATGAATTAAGAAAATAGATGATGATAGAAACTCAAGGTTATCGATATTCTATTTATCCAAATTCTAATTTAAAGTACTGTGACCTATGCGAAGTCTATAGGTAGAATGGCATGATGAAGGATATCATGAAAGTTGAAGCAAAGTGTCCAAATTGTTAGCATGTTAAGATGAACACTAAAACTAGGTGGCATGACTTAAAATATTAGTATTCCTACTAGGAAGTGCCAAGTGGTGAATATGGACTTCATTAGACGGTCAAATCAAACCTTTCCCCATTCTTTACCCTATCACATGATATTTTGGTGACCAAAATCTCTCTCTCTATATATATATGAGATCCTAAAGCCTGTTATTACCTTAAATTATAAAGAATAAGTCCATAACAAGTTCAAGATTAGATTAAGCAAGATAGGTTCTTAATCAAGAAAGTTCATCAAGTTTTCTTTGTCAAGTGTTTGTCTTTATTTAGGTGCGCCAGTTATTAGTAATTGATTTTTTCCATCCTAACACCTAACTTTCAAGATATATGATATTATGATTAAAAGCTAGGGTCTATTCCCAATATACTAAAGATTGATTTGTCATATTCTTTACATGATTTTTACAAGTATGGTTTTCTCACGATCTTATGATTTCCATAAAATTCTCTTATATATGCATCAAATGGCATTAGTTAAGATTACCTTGTGAAATGTGAACTTTCTATTAAACAGACACAATTTAAGATGCATGATATTCTACATACAATTAATCACATGATATAGAATTAGTCTCATAATAGTAATATTTATTAATAGTATGACATCTATATATATTCATTATGCTCTAGGAATAGTTTTGGCATCTAGATATGTTACATGCTATGAAATGATAAATAGTATTACTAGAATGTTATTTATCACTGAGATAATGAGGGTTTAAATAACCCAAGTTTAATAACTATGTTGCCACTGTAGGTTTTGTATAACAATAATGATTTCAAGAACCTTATGTTATGGTTCTGGACCTTAATTGGTTAGAACATTTCTTCCAATATGGGTGTAAAATATTGGGAATCATAAGGCTACATTGTTTATAATAGTTATGTGAAAATACCATATGTTTTATCTTTATGAAACTCAGTATTTACATACTCATGAACTACTTATATGCATACATATTTATCATGATTTCAATTTTCAAATTTTAAACCGCCCCAAGCTATTCTTTGCATGCATCTATGATGAGTGATAATTTATATTAAATATAAGTATATAATTGTGTACCAATACATTCCATTGTATTGATTATTTATGGAACTACATTTTTCTTAAGAGGTAGGTGTAGGTACTCAAATTTATGATATGCTACTACGCAGCTGGTAGCACCAAAAATATAGAAGATTCGTGAGAGTTACTATTAATTAGAAAGCTTGGAGAGTCTTTAGTTTTCTATATTATCTTTAGTTTAGATTTTAAATCAACGAAGGTTATGGGTACTAGACCTGAGTAGTTTTAATGTTAAATCAACGACGGTTATGGGTACTGGACAAATAATTTTTAGAATTGACTCTGTCAATGATTCTAATTATGTATTAGTAAAAGGTTATTCTTTTCATATTTATCCCACTATAATTTTCAATCATTCCACATTCATTTAATGATTGTCAATAATTAGTCCACTATGACAAAGGTCCTACTGAACCACTAGTGACTAAATAGATAGGCATAACAACTAGGGTGTTCGCTCGAGTCGTGATAAACTTCGAGTTAAGTAATAGGTTATAATGTCTTAGGGTGTCTGTGAAGTCATGTTTAGTCCGTTCCTACATATAGGTATGAAGATTGCCATATTTAAAATCTGACATCTACAAGGCATCATGGAATATTTCCCTTATTTTATGATTTATTTCATGTGATAGAGTTTAACAGTATGTTTCACTTTTAAATCAAGTTTTACACAATTTGTTGATTATGACTCCAAAGTGTTATGCTAGATGGATGGTCAATGCTAATGCTAGATATGAGTCTACTCCTTCACATCTTGTTCGTATATTTTATTGTAGGAATGAAGCCCATTTATGGTCAAAATGCTAATGTAATACTCTTTCTATGCCCTTATTACACAAAAGGGTTTTGGTTTATCTATCGCTTAGCCGCCAAAGTTTGATTTAGAAGTTGATTTGAGGAATTCTATCAAGATGTTGACTCATATAGTGTCTATTCACACTAACCATCTAACTCCTACCTATAACAGTCCTCATATTGCTTCTAAGGTCGGATACTTTCTCAGAATGAATTCTCTAGATTTCTCATGATCAAATCTCGATGAAGATCCATAAATTTTTAATGATGTGGTTTAAAAGATTCTTTGTGTTATATATATTACATATGAAAAATTTTTGTGCTTGTTTATCATAAATTTAAAGATAATGTGGGCATATGGTATAAATAATGGGAAAATTGAAAAGAGACAATGTATTACTATTAGAGTGGATCAAGTTCAAGGATGTGTTTTTATATGTTTCTTATCGGGGAGTTGAGGAAAGCTAAGGTTAGAGAGCTCTTGAATTTGTATGAAGATTCCATGAGTGCAAAGGATTACGACATCAAGTTCGCCTATATTTCTCTCTATGTTGCAGCTAAAGTATATGATATAAAGAATAAAAGGAACCTATTTATTTAAAGGATATCTACAATCTTGAGTAAGGAGGGTAAGGGGATGATTTTTATTGTACAAATGGACATAACTCAACATATTTTTCATTTTCAATAGGTTGAAGGGGTTAAATTTAAGTGGAGGAAACAGTTTTAGAGTAAGAGAAGCAATATTTCAAACAATGATCACTATTAGTACAAAGTAAAAAATTGAAACTTGTCTGACTTTTATATTAATTCTTTTAGATCGTCTCTATATTTAGGTAATGCAGTATCTTGAATATTTAAAACATAAGGTTTGTAGTGTTAGGGAAATTTTGTAAAGGGACCTTCATACACTTTTTACAATAAGTATGGGAATCACCATCTAGGTGAGTTCTAGTTTGGTAGGTATGTGTGTTTTGATGTAGATAGAAGGGTCATATGTTGAAAAATAGCCTATAAAAACCAGAGCCTACATCCTAGATGCTATAGGATCAAGCCAACAATAAGAGAGACCAGATAACAACAACAATATAGAATCAAAATAACCCTCATGGCTTCACTATATAAAGAGACAATAAACAAGCTTACAAGACAAGTGGATAGATAACTTGACATATAATATCCTAGAATCTAAGAACCATAAATGTATCAATGATAGGACCCTAAAACTATAAGATATCAACACTAAGTACTTACTTAGATCAAGACAAACTCAATGACCTCAAGACGCTAAGTTTATAGACAAGAAACAACATAAGTGTCACTACCCTTTGTTGTGCATGTTTCGGGTTTCCACTCTCAAGAACAAGAGAGAGAGAATTTTCCAATATTACAACACTTCTGTTTTTGAAATATCAATAATTAACTAAGATCCTATAACAATCCTAATGTGCCCTATGTATAGAACATCACAAAATAAGTTGAAAATGATCATCTTGTCCTTGTTCAAGGGGTAGCTTTGGAGTGTAAGTTTATTACACTTCAAAGTCCCTCTTCACACTTCAAATTATGTAATCCCTATGATGTATTTATAACAAACTCACACACAACCATATTCATGAACATGCCTTGGATTTTTTGTAACTCTCGAGCTTGAGTACGTGTGAATGGCCTTGAGCTTGGTGTGCCCTTTCATCGTCTCTATCTTGAAGGGAATTTAACCTTAAATTTGGTGGTTTTTCATCCTCAACTATGGTAATAGAATAAAGATCACATATGTGAAAGGTGTTGTGAACTTGATACTCTAGAGTAAGGTCAATTTTGTATTCATTGTCATTGATCCTTTCAATAACTTAAAAGGGACCATCACTCCTCGACATCAACTTTGTTTTTCATTGTGCTGGAAACTAATCTTTTAGATGGTTCACCCAACCACAATCTCGTGGTTCAAGAACAAGCCTTCTTCTTCTTTTGTTGTATCTCTTACGAATCTCTTGATTCTTCCTCTCAAGTTGTAGCCTCACTTTCTCATGCAATTTATTCATGGCTTTGGTCCTCTCTCTTCCATCTAAGCTTATCATAAAATCATTTGTCAAAGGTGTTATATCCACAGGGGTAAGGGGTTGAGGCTATATACACACTCAAAAGGTGTCTTACCCATACTTGAATGTATAATACTATTGTAAGCAAATTCAACCAAGGGTAGGTGATCCTCCTAATAAGTGATTTTACCTTTAACCATTGAACGAAGCATGGAACCCAAGGTTCTATTCACTACTTTTATTTAGCCATCGGTTGTGGGTGGAAAGAGATGGAAAATTAAGAACTTCGTACCAAGCCTACCCTACATCGACCTCCAAAAGTTACTAAGGAATTTATAGTCCTTATCACTCACAATGGTCCTTGGAACACCATTCAATTTGACAATATTTTAAATTAATAAAGAAGCAACACTAGATGCATCTTCACTATTAGAGCATGGAATGAAATGTGTAATCTTTGAAAACCGGTCAACCACAACTAAAATACTATCCTTGCCTCTTCTATTCCTTGGAAATACTAACAAAAAATCTATATATATATCAATACAAGGACGTAAAGGAGTTAGAAGCGGGGTATACAACCCTTGAGAGAGAAGCAAAACTTAGCACTCCTACATTCCATACATCAGACACAAATTTTAGCAATATCTTTGTGCATCTTAGGATAATAGAATTTTTCCCCCTAGATTCTGAGGGTCTTTCCAATACCAAAGTGTCTCATTAGACCACCATAATATGCTTCTATTGCAAATAGCTCACTCAAATAACTAAATGGCACATACAACTGTCTTCCTTTGAATAGGTCACCATTTAACTTGGAATAAAGCTTTGAACCCCTATCCATGAGAAACTTCTCACTACCCAATTCTTTGCATTCCCTAAAAATATGAGCAAAGTAAGTTTTCTAGGGGTACAACTATTTTAGGTTCTCAAATCCCATCAATTTAGAGGACAAGGTTGAAACAAGTACATGTTTCCTAGACAATGCATTGGCAAACATATTTTCCACACTATTTTTTTGAATTGAATAAGGTAACGTAATGTTTCTACGAATTCAATCCACTTAACATTCCATTTTTTGAGCTTGTCTTAGGCCCAAAGGTACTTCAAGGATTCATGGTCCATTCAGATCAGGAATTTTTTGGGCCACAAGTATTATTGCCAATTACCCAAAGCACTAATCAAAGCGTATAACTCTAGATCATAAGTAGAATTATTTAGAGTTGCGACCTTGAGCTTTTAATTAAAGTAGGCAATGGGTTTGAGATCTTTCATGAAAAAAATAGCCCTTATACCTACGTTACTATCATCACATTCAATTTCAGCCATTTTGTCAAAGTTGAGTAATTGCAACAAAGGTGCAGAGATGAGCGTAGCTTTCAAGGCTTCAAAGGCCTTAGATTGATCATCACCCTACTTGAAAGGTTGGTCCTTTCTGATGAACTTAGTCAAAGGGCGGAAAGGGTGCTAAACCCTTTGACAAACCGCCTATTAAAACTAGCTAATCTATGGAAACTTTAGACTTCACTAATGGATTGTGGAGTTGGTAATTTTATTAGTGTCTATCTTGGATTCATCCACTTTGACCCCTATTGAACTCATAACAAAACCAACAAAAAAATTCCATCAACACCAAAGGAGTACTTATCAAGATTAGTACACAATTTCATCTTTCTATGAACATCAAAGACACATTGTAAATGCAATACCTGCTCATCTAGGGACTTTCTATAGACCAAGACATCATCAAAATAAACAACAACAAACTTTCCAATGAATAATTTTGTCAAATGATTCATTAATCTCGTGCAAGTTCTTGGAGCATTTGTTAGGCCAAATGACATAACCATCCATTCATCGAGACCAAATTTTATCTTGAAGGGGGTTTTCCAATCATCACTGCATTGCATTCTAATTTGGTGATAGTCACTCCTAAGATCAATCTTGGAAAACATACTAGAACATTCAACTCATCAAGCATATCATCCAATCTAGGAATGGTATGGAGATACTTTATCATAATTTTGTTGATGGCTTGGAAATCAACATACATGTGCCATGTTCCATCTTTCTTTGGCACTAACAACATCGGAACAAAACATGGACTCATGATATCTTCTATATACCCTTTTTTGAGAAGATCCTTAACTTGATGTTGAAGCTCTTTAGTGTCCATAGGTTTACTCCTATAAGCCATCTTACTTGGTAATTATGATGTCGTGACAAGGTTAATTTGATGTTCAATTCCTCCATGTAGGGGTTGCCCTAGTGGAAGTTGTTTAGGAAGGAAATCCTTATAGTACCACAATAAAAGAGAAATAGAAGGAGACATAAAAGAATTAAAGGGATTAATTTTTAGACAATGAGCCAAGAGAAGCATAGGTGTGTCCTTATCATGTTGCCTAAAGACTCCTTTCCTACTAGTCAACATCACCATATTACCCTTTCCCTTTAAAGTTTATGCACCCTTGGTTTCCTTTACTTCTCCACTCCCGAGTTCTCAATCATTTTTCTCACTCTCGGGTTTCTTTCACTTTTCTTTCAACTTTCTCATCTCTTGATGAAATTCATTCCTTGTGATGGTAAGAAAGGGTAAAGTATGATCTTTCAGCCATCCTTATCAAGAGCGTAACGGTTGGTCCTCCGATCAAGTTTGGTAGACCTATCATATTGCGAAGGTCTACCAAACAACAAGTGACGTGCTTGTATTTGAATCACAACCCAAAGCACTTCGTCATGGTAGTTTCCCACCTTAAACCGAATATAATATTGCCTTATGACTTTCCATTCACCAAATTTATTCAACCATTGCAACTTGCAAGGACTAGCATGTGGAGTAGTAGGTAGTTTCAAGAACTTCACCATAGTGACACTACGAACATTCGCATAACTCGCACTTTCTATAACCATGGTACACGCACTACCCTTGACAAGGCACTTAGTATGGAATAGATTTGCCCTTTGGCTAGGATCATCTATTTACTTACTAATCTTGGATCATCTTACAATAAAATTTGGAACTATAAATACTCTCTCTTGTGGGTAAGCATCTTCCCAATCATCTTCTTCATGTAGCTTACTGTTGGTTTTCTCTCCTTATTGAGGTTCGGCCTTATTCTCCTCAGTTTTAATACCCACCTCCTTTCCAAGGTAGTATAATCTTCCTTACCTTAGGATCAAATTTTATTGCTTTAGACACTCATTGGCTTTATATCCCAAACCTTGACACTTGAAACATTGGAACCCTTTAGGATTAAGGTACTTGTGAGCTTTTTACCTTGAAGGATATTTGTGGACTATTATGGACTTGGGCAGTTTTGTATTGGCGGGTTGGTCCATTTTCATGGACCAACCCGAGGAGGATTGAGCAAGATCCTTGTTTCTAGGCCGACCCAAGGGTGATTGTCCCTTTGACTTGTTTGTCAACCATTCTTTAAGTTCTCTTTCTATCTCAAGTGCTGCTTGAAAAATTCCATCAATGGTATCAAATTTGTGGAGAGTTAAGTGAGTGGAGGTGTTGTTGTTAAACCTAAGCTTGAACCTAATAATGTCATGACCAACTTGTTCTCCCCAATGATCAAGTTTCAATATGAGTTGTTGTAACTCCTTATAGTAGGCCATAACACTTTTTCTCCCTTTTTTGAAATTATACAACTTGGCAAAGAGCTTTTGTCTATAGATCTCGGGTAGGTATCTTTACCTCATCAGATATCTCAATCTAAACCAAGGTGTTATCTTCCCATCAACCAATTCATTACCAAACCACTTGAAAAATTCCAACCAAGTGTTAGCATAACCCCCTAAATGAGCCAAGGTATAACAACTTTTCTTCTCCTTGAAAAGATCATTGTCTAGAAGATTTTTATACAAGATGATTACAAAGATAGGTAAGACTCGGTCTCACTTTCTCCATTGAATATGGGAAGACTCAATTTGATGGTATTGATGCCTACATCTCTCTCTTGATGTTGGTTCACTTGTTTGTTCCATGGACTAACTCTTTCCTTATGACCTAGTATCCCCTTTGATCTATACAACCTTCTCTCATCTTCTCCTCCATCACATAAGCATCATCAAAGGATCTATATCCTTCATGTTCCTCTCTACCATATTCTTTAAAGTGGATGGGACAGATTTGGTTAAGTGGCACTTGATTTATAGAAATTGGATTTGGTGGACGATATGTTCTTTGGTTTTGTGGAGCTTAAAATTTATGGTTCATATTTAGTTGAGGTAATTGATGACCAATTTATTGTTGGACTTGAGAAGTGTGTGAATGGAATGGTCTATTGGAGTCTTGGTTTGAGGGAAAGGATTTGTTTGGCTTGTGGAATTTAGTGGAGCTTGTGGTGGACTTAGCATTTGATATAATGTTTTGGGAGTAATGGCAGAGGAGGAAGTTCGATCATGTAAACTGGAAGAAACATGTTGAGGCGTAGAAGGCCAAGAGTTCCTTTGACTTTACACTTGATCCAACCTCCGACTCATTATGGCCAGACACCCCTTCACCGATGCTAAATCCAAGCCAAATCATTGAAGTGTTTCTGTAATAGCCTCAAGGGATACTTTCATAGTCTCAAGAGTATTGTTATCGATGGTTTGTGATGTGGTTCCTTGCATTATCAAGGTACCTAAATAAAATTCCTACCAAATAACAAATAATTAGTTCAAAGATCCTCACCTTTACTCACACTCTTTGATCACCTCACACTTAGTTCCATGAGTGTTGTAAGTTGGCTAGTAACCCACGAGTATTCAAGGGATTAGAATGCTATTGTCTGGAGTAGATTTGTTTGTAGACTAACTCAATTCTCATCTGACTAGAACCAAGAAGTTACAAAGAATTAAAAGGATAAAAGCACTCAAAAAACGTAGACACAAACAACAAATTCAAGGACTAATTGACAACCTAGTAGAAGTTTACTAATTTGTTAATTAGTTCTAGGATCAATTAATATAACCAAGAATCAACAATTAGAAACATTGAATCCAAATTTAAGCTTAAAATTAATGGTGAACAGTAACAATGATGATGTTGCAGCATGCAATTGGTCATGGTCCCTCTCAAATTTTAGTCACCAACTTAAAGTTTTAGTCATTACACAATTTGAAATGGAAGAAACTAGTATTAGAGGGAAAGCACAAGTCTTAGAACCTTTTTTTTCAAATTCAAACCTAAAAGGTGAGACTTGACTTGTACTACCTCCTAAAAACAAGGTCCTTGATATGTGGAAAAGTTGTTGAAAAGTGGTTGTCAAGTCTCTGAAGTGATGTGCTCAAGTCCCTCCACCAACAAGCTTTACAACTTTATCTTTCACCTTTTTAAATTTATTTTGTACATTAAGTTGGTTTAGATATGAGAAGAGATAAAGAACAATAAGAACACCACAACAACCTTTTAATAACAACAGTAACGACAAAACCAAAATCCAGTCCAACCTTAAACAACAAGTCACAACACACGGTTAACTTCAAGTTCAAAACAACAATGTCAATATAATAAGCTCAACTTCAGATTAAGACACTATTAGTGTTAGTGAGAAATAAAACAACTCTAGAAATACTGTAGACAAAAAATACTACTAGAGATAGTAACGAGCTTATGGCTAAATCAATAACAATAAGAACAACACATTTAGGCCAAGGTTCAACAACACAATGTTACTTCTTTGGAAAGATCTTCCTAAGATTGGTTTTGTTAGAATGAAATCAAGCCTTGATATGTGATACGAAATGATACAAGATAAATCCAACAATAAGAGAGACAAGATGAAAACAATAATATGGAATCAATATGCACCATACGGCTTCACTATATCAAGAGACAGACAAAAAGAATACAAGATAGATGGATATATAACTTTACATATAATATCCTAGAATCTAAGAACCCTAACATGTATCAATGAAAGGACCTTAATACTAGAAGATATCAGCCCCAATATCTTACCTAGATCAAGAGAAAATCAATGACCTCTAGATCCTAAGTTTTTAGCCAAGGAACAACACTAATGTTACTACATTTTACTATGGAAGTTTTGATTTTCCACTCCCAAGAACAAGAGAGAGAGAAGTTTACAATATTACAAGACTTATGTTTGTGAAATATAAATAAGGAACTAAGCTCACAAAACAACCCTAATGTGTTATATTTATAGTACATCATAAAATAAGTGGCAAATGGCCATCTTATCCTTGTTAAAAGGGCAGTTTTGGAGTGTAAGTTTATTACACTTGAAATTTCCTCTTCACACTTCAAAATATGAAATCCCTTAGATGGATTTATAACACACTAATGCACAACCATATTCATGAACATGCCTTGGAGTTTTTGTAACTCCCGAGCTTGACTACGTGTGAATGGTCTTAAGCTTGTTGTACCCGTATCACTAGATGTAATAGGGAGCTTAAATCCACAAGTTGCACTAAGGTAATGAAACACCCTTGGTTTTAACCTTAGAAATTTCCTTATCTTTGACAATACTATCCTAGAAATGACTTACCAAATGAGTCATCTGGTATGGATATGGGTCAGGTCACCAGTGTATGGTGGTTAGGTTTTGATTTTGGTAATGTCTTAGCAGTATCGATCATTAGGGATGGTGAAGGGTCATTTGGTTGATCCTTTATTAAATAAAAAATTTAGTTACTTAACTTGGATCTGAGTATGAGTTGCTTAATGAGAGCCGTGAGGATAGGTTATGAGTGGTAAGTTTAAGTCATATATTATTTAGTGTCCAATAACTTGTGTTTTGTCTTTGATAGGTCTAGACCATATGAGTCAGATAGTAAGGTCATAAGAGGATTCATGGAGTCATAACGTGGTCGGTGTATGGGTATCCAATTCACTGTCTTGGTAACAACTTAATGGTATGAGTCATATGTTATGGTCATGAGTCAATAGGTAGGCTCATAACAACCTGTGATCTATTAGTGAAATTGTCAATGAGACTAATTTTTGTCACATAGTTTGACTATTATTCAATTTTTTCTTTGCATAAATGATTAAAGGAACACTAATTATTTGCATATGGTTTTGGAAAGGCTTTGGTATCCATGGTTTTATTTTAAATGAATTTGTATAATTGGAAGTGATGGAGTCTAATTTGGTTAAATGGCTTATACGGCATAAGGTAATAGACATGGAAGCTATTATTTTGGTTTGACGATACCAATGGTTAATGCCTAATTTAAATACTCCATGTTAAATAGTTGGGCATAAGTAAATGATTTAATATGGGCTTAATGGGGCTTGAGTAGAAAAACTATGAAAGGTATGGTTCTCGGTTGGGCTAACATTGAAAACTCATATTTGTTGATGTGAGGGTGGTTTAGGTAACTATGTGCATAATGTCACACTTTATATTTTGGGAGATATACTAATCATATAATGTTCTTTTCTTCGGTCATGCAGATAATATGTGTCGGAGCTCTTTGAGTAGGGGGAGTTGAATCCATATAGCCCATGGGTGGTTCTAGGATGGCCAAGCTACACAACCTAAGTTAAGGATTTAATTGTATGTTAAACCTTGTTACCTATCCAGGAACGATACATGTATATATTATATATGAATTTATATTGTTATTTGATTTGGTTTTGAATGATTGCATTATTTTATCTATATCCATAAGTTATATGCTAGCATTCTCTCTGATAATAGTCTTTTGGTGCAGTATCCCCACACAATGCAGGAACTGGTCGTACAACCATTCCTTAAGCTCAGTAACTTTTATTTGGGGACAACTCAAGTTAGATTGAAGTGGCGATCTTCCATACTCCAGAAGGCTTCATTTATTTATATGGAATTCTTTTTTTTATTGTAATTCCTTTGGTTTTTATTTTGGCTAAGGTTAGTGGTATTTCCTGACCGTATGTTCTTTTATTTTTGTTAGAGGATTTGTCAGACTACTATGGGCAATATTGGGATTGGTGTTAGCCTTGGTGTTTGTATTGGCATTGGAATTGGGAATAGATGGTTGATTAGATGTGGTTTTCGACATTGGTTTTAAGCTGACTTTATTGTTTTTTGATTATTTTTTATATCTTGATATTCATATAAAATTCTTCTGACAGAGGGAGTAGTGTCGTTATGATTTGGTATTGGGGGTGGTCTCCGGTCCTTGTTGGACTTAAGATACCCAACATGACTAGTACCTAGTTTAGGTCATGTCAGATTGGTATTAATGCTCTAGGTTTATGGTCAACTAGGTGTTCAACAAAGACATGTCAAGTAAAGTCTATTTTAAGGGTGTGTAGCATGCCCCAATCATAAGGGAGAGGCTATAGGAAATTTAAGAATATTTCTTTTTCTTGTCTTTTATTTTCAAGATGTAGAGTCTAATATCCTTAAATATTCTCTAATACCAATTTTTTTTGCTTTTTAGATCATGCCTCCCTGACGATCTGGTTCACAAAAACTCCTCTGTCCCACCTTGGGATAATGTTGATGGGACCTATCCTAATTATGTGGTCTAAACTCGGTTTAGGGGTCTAGATCATGATTGCCCACCTGGAGTTCCAGCAGTCCCCTCTAGTTCTTATCAAGATCCTTAGGCTGATGTGCAAAATGCTGAGTTTCATCAGTCTATTCATTTGTTAGCAAAATTGGAAGCTTCTCAGGCCGAGTGTGGAGTTTTTGTTACTGCATCTTCTAAGGCCGTAAGGGTTAGCCAGTTTATGAGGTTGATCCCTCCTATGTTCACTAGTGTTAAGGTTGAGGAGGATTCTTAATGTTTTATTCATGAGATGTAGAAGATCTTTGGAGTTATGCATGCTACTAAATTGTAGTGTGTGTAATTTGTTGACTACCAACTGAAATATAAAATGGTATCAGGAATGGGAAACATCTCAGGGTAACAATGCTGAGCCAACTTTGTGGGATGATTTCTAAAGTGCTTTTCTCGACTACTTCTTTCCTTAATAATTTAGAGAAAAAAAGGTGGACAAGTTTGTTAACCTAAAGAAAGGGAAGATGTCAGTCAAGGAGTATGCCTTAAAGAATCACCAATTATCTCGGTATGATCAAAAGTTGGTCTCTAGCATGAGGGCTAGAATGAGGAAGTTTGCTTCTGGATTGTCTTGAGACTTTATTTTGGAGAGTAAGGTGTCCTTTGTGGAATAAAGACATAGACATCACCAGGTTGGTTGTGTACATGCAATAGGTTGAGGAAATAAAGAAGAAGTAAGAGGATATTAGGGAAAGGCAGAGCAAGGAATTTAGATTTTCTGAGAAGGGTAGTGGCCAACAACAGAATGGTAGGGATGGTAGAAAGTCGTCTAAGAAAAATTAAGGCAGTTCTAGGTCTTACTAGACAAGTATTCATCCCTACCTAGATTCGTCGAGCGTCACACGTTTGCAGAGTAGTGACAATTATAGGGAACAAGGTGCCCAATCTCAGTCTATTAGGGCCCAATTATCTCCATCCTATTAACCCTATAGATTTTGCGGTTGATTGTATCAGGGTTACTGTGATGAAGGAAATGAAAAGTTCTTTAATTGTTGTCTAACAAGGCATATGATTAGAAACAGTCTGGTTAGTAGGTTTATTTTCGGTCAAACAAGGTTCTTGTTACCTCTTTATCAGCTTCGGCACCAAAGTGTTCACCATCTGGCTCTAGCATAGGTCTAAATAGACTCTATGCTCTCACTACCCATAAGAAGTCCAAGGTATCGCCTGATGTCATTAATGGTATGTTAAACCTCTTTTCACGTGATGTGTGCTATTTACATAATTCGGGGTCCAATATTTCTTATGTGACCCCATTTATGGATGGTTGTTTTTATCATTTGTCCAATGTGTATTTCAGACCCTTTTTCTATTTCCACCTCAAAAGGTGACTTTGTGGTTGCTAGGAGAGTCTACACGGGTTGTATGGTATCAGTGGGTGGTTTGGGGACTTTGGTGGATTTATTTGAATTAGACATAGTTGATTTCGATATAATACTAGGGATGGATTAGTTTCACTAGTGCTATGTTTTTCTAGATTATCAAATTCGTAAGGTAATCTTTGACTTCCCAAATAAGCCAATTATTGAGTGAGAGGGTGGTACCGTCGCTTCTATAGAAAGGTTCATATCATATCTCAGAGCTTAGAGATTAATCTTTAAGGGGTGTCTCTATTGTTTGGTCTGGGTTACAGATTCTAACTCAGTGTGTCCTTCTTTAAATTTCATCTCTGTGGTAAATTAATTTCCCTAGGTCTTCCCTGATGACCTTCCTGGTGTTCCTCCCGATAGGGAGATTTATTTTGGGACAGATATTGTTCTGGACACTCATCCTATTTCTATTCCCCCTATAGAATGGCTCCAGCTAAGTTGAAGGAGATTAAGAAGAAACTAAAGGATCATTCAGATAAAGGTTACATCTGTCCTAGTATGTCTCTGTGGGGTCCACTGGTTTGTTCATGTGTAAGAGGGATGGTTCCTTTTGGATTTGTTTTGATGACCATAAGTTGAATAAGGTGACGATAAAGAATAAGTACCCAATTCCCAAGATAAATGATTTTCTTGACCAGCTGCAAGGTGCTAAGTTTTTCTCCAAGATTGATCCTCGGTATTGGTATCATCAACTAAAGATTAGGATGATGAAGATTCCTAAGACTGCCTCACATACCCCATATGTTCATTTTAAGTTTCTTGTTATGTCCTTTAGGTTGATCAGTAGGTTGGCAGCATTCATGGACTTGATGAATAGGGTCTTTCATTAGTTTCTGGATTTGTTCATCATTGTGTTCATAGTTGATATTCAGGTCTACTCTAAGAGTGAGTCCATCATGCCGATCAGCTCCATATTGTAATGAAGAACCATAAAGAGTAGCAGTTGTATGAGAAATTTTTGAAATGTGAATTACGGTATAATGATATAACTTTTCTGGGTTATGTCATTTCACGTAAAGGGATCATGGTGGATCCGCAGAGGGTTCCAATGGATAAGAAGTGGCCTAGACCCCCAACACTAAATGATATTAAGAGCTCCTTATCATACTGCATCAATCCCTTCATGGGAGGCACCATTAGGAACACTCTATCCTAAATCTCAAACTCAAAGACTCTACGTCTTACATAAGCACAAGACATTAGGCAACTTAAGTAGCCTTAATCCTATCCCAGAACACCTTTACCTTCTCCATAGCATTATCAACCAAGTCTGGACCAAACAAATCCACATCTCCAAGATGAAACCACCCAATAGAAGATCTACACCTCCTACTATACAATGCCTCAAAAGGGGAAATTACAATACTAGAATAATAACTATTATTGTAAGCAAGTTATGCAAAGGTTAGATGCTCAAACTAGCTACCACCATAATCAATCACATATGCAAAATGCATATCCTATAATGTATGAATAGTCTTTTATGGTTGCCCATCCATCCATGGGTGAAAAGTAGTACTCAGACTAACCTTAGTACCAAAAAACTTCTGAAACGACCATCAAAAGGGAGATGAAATTTGCATACCACGATAAGATATAGTCGAAACAGGTACCCCATGTATCTTCACAATCTTATTAAAATAGAACCTCATATAATCCTTAGCCAAAAAGTTTGTCCTCACTGGCAGGAAGTAAGCAAACTTTGTTATCCTATCCGCAATAACCCAAACTGAATCAAATTAGTTCCGAGATCGAGGAAGATCGGCATCAAAATCCATGCTGATCACCTCCCATTTCCATTTAGGAAATTCAATGTTATGATTACAAACCCTCACGCCTCATGTGTTCAACTTTCACTTGTGAACACACCAAACATTTGGCCACAAAATCATCCATATCTTTCTTCCTACCATTCCACCAATATATCTTCTTTAGATTATGATCCATTTTCATTGAATCGGGATAAATAGCATAGCATGATTCATACTCCTTAATCAATACCCTCTCTCACAAACCATCGATGTCAGGAGCACATAACCTCACTTGGTACCGCAAGGTACCATCTCTACTTATATCAAATACCATTACTTTTTTCCTGCCTATATCACCCTTGAATTTCATCAAGATTGGATCTACCATTTTCTTTTTCTTGATATCTGCACCAAAAAATGACCGAACAACCTCCTGTACCAACACACTACCATTCTCATAGTCTAAAAGACAAACGCCAAGATTAGCAGCGGTGAATATCCTTCACCAACTCTTGTTTATACTTTTCCAGATAAAAGTATTTACAACAATATTAACCTTACGTAGATAATTGTGAAGACCTATGTTATAGTCCTTGAGAAGCACAAGCCATCTCTGTTTCCTGAGGTTCAGCTCATTCTTAGTAAATACATATTGCAGAACCCTATGATCTGAGAAGATATCTACATGCACTTCATACAAATAGTGCCACTAGATTTTCAATGCAAAGAACATAGCAAAGAGCTCCAAATCATGAATGGGATAGTTCCTCTCATTCACCATCTACTGCTTGAAAGAATAGGATATCACCTTGCCATGTTGCATCAAAACACAACAAAGTCCCATCCAGGAGGAATCATAATAAACCACAAACCCCTCATTACCTATAGGCAGAGTCAAAACTTTATTAAAAGTTAGCTTATTCTTCAGCTTCTCAAAATTATCCTCACAAGCATCCGACCAAGAGAACTTTAACTTCTTCTATATTAATTTAGTCAATGGGGCAGCTATAGAAGAAAAACCCTCCACAAACCTCCAATAATAGCTAGACAAACCTAGGAAGCTCAAAATATTAATTGGATTTGTGGGTTTGGCCATTCTCTAACCACTGCAACCTTTTTTGGATCCACCATAATCCCCTCAGTAGAGATAATATGACCCAGAAAAGTGATAGCGTTCAGGCCAAATTCACATTTTGAGAATTTGGAATACAACTGCTTCTCTTTAAAGGTTTGTAACATAAATTGGAAGTAATTGGCATGATCCACCTCACTCTTAGAATATAGTAGGATGTCACCTATGAACATAAAGACAAAGAGATCCATAAATTGATGGAATACCCTATTTATCAAATCCATAAATATTATTGGAGCATTAGTCAACACGAATGACATAACAAGGATCTTAAAGTACCTATACCGAGTAAAGAAAGCTCTCTTAGGGATATCCACCTCCCTAATCTTAATCTAATGATACGAAGGCCCAAGATCTATCTTGGAGAAGAATGCAATACCTTGTAACTGATAAAACAAGTCATCTATCCATTGTAGAGGATACTTGTTCTTGACTGTTACCATATTCAACTGTCTATAGATAATGGACATTCAAAGGGAATCATCCTTCTTACGCATGAATAATGTCGGTGCACCCTACCAAGATGAACTATGATAGATGAAACACCCTTATCCAAAACATAATTAAGTTGTTCCTTGAGTTCCTTAAACTTAGTTGCCAATCTATAAGGAGGAATAGATATTGAATGAGTGTTCGGAATAAAATCAATCCCAAGCTCAATCTCCCAATCAAGAGGAACACCAAAAAGGTTATCCGCAGGACCTTAAAAAACTCATTCACCACAAAAAACTAAATATTAAGAAGGACCTTCCATGTTAGATTCTTTAACCAGAACTAGATGATAGAGAACTAGAACTAGATGACAAAGACACCCCGTTGAGATTTATCTCTGATCTCTAAGATACGATAAAAACATCACTTTAGGAGATAAATAATCACCCTCCCATTTAATAACCAATTTACTAGGGAACCCAAAGACAATCCTATGGGTTCGACAATCGAGGATGCGTAGGATGAATATAACAATTCCATACCCAGAATAACATTAAAATCCACCATGTCTAATAGGAACAAGTCAACTAAAGTCTCCTTAATACTGATAGATACCACACACCACATAGACTCTTTTACCAACAACAAAGTCACCTACTGAGGTAGAAATAGTAATAGGATCCAAAATAACCTTGCGATCAAAACAGAAAGACACAACAACAAATATGGTATTATAAGAAAGAGTGGATATAATATATACATCACGAGAAAAGAGTTGTAAAGTATTTGTTACAACATCAGCTGATGCCTTGAGATTTTAGTTGGGTAGCAAGAGCATATAATATATTTTTGCTTATGCCGATACCGAATAAAGAAACATCTACAGAAGCAACATGCTTTGGTGGAGAGGAAGATGAAGAGGTAATCAGAGCCTTATTCTCTCCTAAAGAAACCTTACTATTTAGACAATTTATTAGCATATGGCCTGGCTAACCATATTTAAAGCCTATGTCCCTTCCCTCATCACAAAAACCCTGATACAACTGACTATAAAGCCTAAAAGGAGGACATAATAAAGACAAATCTACTATTCTAGCTTAAGATTATGAACCCTATGCCCTAAAGCATTCACATACCTTCTGACAGTTGTTATCCGACGGCTTTGGGTACGGTGCACTAGCTGCAAAGAAAGAACCAGAACTCTCCCACTTCTTATTCAGCCACTTACCCCTATCCCTACTACTTTGTTGTTGACCACCATACTAAGAGAACCTACACTTTTTACCCCGCCTTTCCCCTATGCCAACCTACTTTTTATTTTCCCCCTCTACCTATTGTATATGAATAATCAACCTACAGATATCCATGTTCCTGATCAAAATGCAATTTTGATTTTAAGGATGAACTTACGAGATGATATTGAGGAAAACTTCCTCATCCTAGACGTCATATTAGCCTAAATTTTCAAAGCGTACCTAGACAAATAGTGAAACTGTAAGGAATAATCATTGATCGACATCTTCAACTATTTGAGATTAACAAATTCCTCTGCTTTTGCATTCCCCAGCTCCTAAGGAAAAAAGGGATCTAGAAATTCATTTGAAAAAGTCTACCATAAAGATGACTCTTGAAAATCACCCTTTGATCTATCCCTCCACCCCTTCAACATTAGTGGCATATATAATCCTTAAAATCTTGTCCATCTCATCTAGAAAACAATGAGGATCCTTCTATAACTTAAACTAGTAAAGATTGAAGGACTCAACTTCATGAACTGGCTAACCCCTGTTGCCTTAGAAGATGGAATACCAAATACACCCCTCTAAGTCTGAGAATCCACCAACTAAGCAATCATATGAATCGACTGACGAAATTCCACATTCATCATGTCTCTTTAAGGTGGACTAGAAGAAAATGGTAAAACTCTTGAATAATCAGGGTCAGGACCACTTGACCAAATCTAGATCCCCTGAGTAGAACGTGTCCTATCAATATTATCCCTAGATGGTATAGAGGAGTTTCTATGAACTTTACATTATCGAGGCATGATCTAGAAGGAGAACTAACCAGAATTAGAGAAGATTCTAGAACATAGAGTCCAAGCTTATAAATAGAACACAAAGGACAGAAAAATTCCTAAATGCCTTGTAGCCTTTCTCTTATAAGTGTGGCGCACTACACACCCTTAAAAGAGATTCTACTAAACACAAATTTGTGGACTTCTAATTTACCATGAACCTAAACATTTGATACCAACTTTTCATGACCCGAACAAGGCTTTATCATTATTGGAATCTCAAATCTAACCAGGACTGGAGACTATCTCTGTTACCCAACCCAACCAACCAACATATACCATAAGTTAGATAAATTTTAATAACAACAACAACAAAAAACCTAGTGTATTCCCACATAGTGAGGTTTGGGGAGGGTAAGATATACGCAGTCCATACCTCTACCTCTAAAGAAGTAGAAAGATGGTTTCCGATAGAGCCCCAGCTCGAGACAAGGAAGAGTTAGATAAATTCCAAATATATAAAAAAGTAATATATTTGTACAAAATTGGACATTAGGATAGGTACATAACTATGACCAACCCAAAAAAGTCCAACTGCCCATAATAAACTAACAACCATAACAAAAATTGAAATAATAACCAAGTTCCTTTCTATAACGTAACATAAAAGGATACGAAAATCATAAATTGAGTCAAATGGTAGAAACCCCAATATCGACACCGCATATTTCAACCCATAGTATTTCCATAAAGCCTCTAACCAAAAGAAAAAAACAATATTCCATAGGGACATGCCCATAACAACAACCATAACAAATGTCTTTAAAATGAACAAAATATGAAAAGACATCCATGATATGAAATAGAGCCTTCTGGAGTGTGGAAGTTCAGTACTTTGATCTAATTTTACTGATCCCAAGTCTGAGCACTAAGCATAAGAAGAAGAGTCATTAGTTCCTTTATCGCTTTGGGATATAGCCACTTGAAGATGGGTTAGCGATTGAATACATTGAAGTACTCAGGATATGGATAATATAATGCTAACCTTTAAAAGAAAAAAACAACCACATGCACAAAAATTCATATATATATATATATTTAAACTATGTCGGCAATGAGAATTGGGTTTAGCATGAATTTAAAACCATTAACTAGGGTTTAACCATCCTAGTAAAACCTATGGGCTATATGGGTATAGTGTAACCCCCTAAACAGGCACCAATGCATGTAGCTGCAAAAATTAAAGACACCATAAAAGTAGGGGATTCCCATGTACCCTTCCCTCTCTATGATACATACATACGTGTGTGACTTAAAGGATTCCTATGTACCACATATGGTCATCATAACCAATCTTCGTGTTGGCAAACATTAGTTTCCAGTGTCCGTACATTAGACTCACACGTTCAAGGTCATCTATTATACCTCACCATTATTGCCCAATTAAAACCATTACGACATAAACAAGGCTCTAAGTTATGGTAAAGTAATACTGATAATAGCTTGCATGCAATGTCCTTAGCCATTCTTTTTAAGACGAAAAGATTCCCATGTACCCATACATTACATTAATTAGTGGATTAGGGGAATCGTATGTGCTCCCAATTATAATTCATTACTTAGTTAGCTTGAGGGATTCCCTTGTACCCCTTAAGTCTTTTCATTAGACAAATCATAACCACCAATACCTTACCATTTAATCATTTCAAATCATTTATACCAGTTACGATTCTATTACCAAGTTGTACCTGAAATAGTTTTATTAATAGCCCATCAATGTAGTAAAATCATTCTCATAGGCATTTGATCAAACACATTGGGAGCATAGTGTTTCCAAAACTAAACCCAAGTACTAATTAACCATTCCTATGCAACTAATTGTCCAAAACAACATTAAAACATGTGATTTCATAATTGAAAAATGGGAATATCATAACTCAATATTTATATCAAAGAACCCCAACATATATTTTAAAATAAAAACCATAAAACAATTATTCAATAAAAACAATTCTTAAAACATGCCTTTAGTTGGAACTAACAATGAGCAAGGAGTAACTTGCCTATGATTTAAAACATGATGAGAATATATCACTCCTATGAGCCTTAATTTACCACGTTAAAGAAAACCCAAGCTTTTTCTTAACCCAAGAGCCTTTATAGATTTTAAGAGAGTTTCAATGTGTTTGATTGATCGAAAATAGGTTAATGAAGCCCTAAAAGGTATTTTAAGTCATGTTCTACTAATGAGTTAGGGGGGATGTCCAGATTACCCCTAACATAAATTGTATTAAATACCCACTCGAGGGTATGACCACCCTCTTCATCTGTTCCCTAGGGTATAAGAGGTACCCTTACTTATATGCAAGGCCTTACCTTAGACCCTCATACTAGTCAACATATGACCAAGAAATATCAAATTGTATCTAAGAGTAGGACCAGTACCCTTAACTCATACCTCAGATAGAATGTGGACAAGGACATAATGATTAACATACGAGTTAGCTCCATACGACCAATACCGTAACATACGACCTTTATGTTTTCCACTTGTAACATAGATAGAAAACCTATCCCTACCAGGTTATTTAAGGTACAACTAAGACCCTCCGAAACTGTATCATAATATATGACTAGTACCCCTAGGCGTATGACGTCCACTGAGTTCTAAACTTTGGAAATTTCTAATGATTAAAACCTAGGGTGTTTCAACTTTAGTATTCACATTGAAAATTTAGCATTACTATTTATATGGCGTGTATATGTATGTCTTTCTGATCATAAGAGCCTACAGTATGTGATTACTCAGAAAGAGCTTAATCTCAAGCAAAGGATATAGATTGAGATACTCAAGGATTATGACATGAGTCTTCACTACCAACCAGGTAAAGCTAATATGGTTGCTAATGCTCTTAGAAATTTATTCATGGAGAGTCTATTTCAGGTCAATGAAGGGACACGAGAGTTATTGAAAGATGTTTGCCATTTGGATAACCTTCGAGTTTTCCTCTTATACTATGAGGCTAGTGGTGTATTTATTTAGTAGATAGTGATGTCATCCCTTGGTGATGAGCTAAAGGAAAAGTATTTGTTAGATCCTATCTTAATGAGTATCAAGGGTGATATAAGTGGGCCAAAACTAATGGCTTTTGATGTTAGTTTCGATAGTACCTTGTGGTACTAAGGGAGATTACATGTCTACAAAAGAGGATCTTAGTTGAGCCGCATGAGTCATGTTTTGCTATAATTCTGGTATGACAAAAATGTATAATGAACTCAAGGATATGTATTTCTTGAACAATATGAAGTGGGATGTAGCTTTTCTTATGTCTAGATGCATGGTGTGCCAACAAGTTATATTTGAGTACTTGAGACACAGAGGATTATATCAAGGGATTGAGTTGCTTTTGTTGAAGTGGAAAGTGATCAAAATAAATTTTGTTACTAGTCTTTCTCGGTGTCAAAATCAATTTGATTCAATTTGGGTCATTGTGGATAAGATGACTAATTTTGTTCACATTTTTCCAGTGAGGACAAAATTTTCGGTAGAGGATTATGCGAAGTTGTATGTTCATGAGATTTTAAAGTTGCATGGGGTCCTTGTTACTTTTATCTCCAATCATGCACACAATTTTCATTGAACTTTTGCTGGTCTTTTAAAAAAGCTTAGGGACCAAAGAGAATCTTATTACTTCTTTCCACCCACAATCAGATGGGCGAGCAAAAAGAACTATTTTGACATTGGAAAATATGCTTAGAGCTTGCATGATTAATTATTGTGGCAGTTGGGTTGAGATTCTCCTTTTATAATGTTTGCAAATACTAATAGCTACCACTTTAGCATTGGAAAGGGTCCATTCGAGGCCTTGTATGGTAGGAAGTGTAGGTCTCTTATTTGATGGTACAAGGTTGGTGAGGCAGAGTTGTTTCACCTTGATTTTGTTAACCAAGCCATGGAGAGAGTGAAGTTAATTCGAGATAAGCTTAAATCCACCCAAAAGTCGCCAGAAGTCCTAGGTGGATGTGAGAAATAGGGTATTAGAATTTGAGGTTTGGGATAGGTTGTTCTTCAAGGTGTCTCCTATAATGGGAAAGATGCATTTTGGGAAGAAGCAAAATCTTAGTCTTTGTGACACGACACGACCAAAGGCCTAGTCGTAATGGGCATCGCAAGTCCAAACATGATAGGAGACCACCCCCGATACCCAACCCAACCATTAATAAGCATACCCTGAGTCAAATAAATTTCAAACATATAACAAGAGAGCATAATTTATACAATTCTAAACTCTGAATTGATCTATGACCGTGACAATCAAAACAAGTCGAATCGTCCAAACCTAATAATAAACAAACTACTAAAGAAAAACCATAAAATAATAAAAAAATAACCAAGTTCCCGTCCATAACATAATATAAAAGTATGGAACAATCATAAACCTAGTTTAACGGTATCAACCGTAATACCAATGCAAATTCTAAGGCTGACACCAATACCGATCCCACCCATTCTAACCCATAGAAGTCACTTAAGCCTCTAACAAAAACAAAACAATATCTGGTTTGGACCAGCCACAAACCGTTGATAAAATATATATCCATAAAATATCCACAGTATGTAAAGACATCCATGATATGTATTGGAAGCTCAAAACTTCAACTCACTTGAGCTGATCACGATATCTGCTCACTATGCAGGAGGAGTTGAATGGCCAGTTCCTGTATCACATGGGGATAAGACCACCTAAAGATGGGTTAGCAGGTGAACTGTAGAATGAACTTGGGATAACGATAAAATAATACCATCCAATAAAACCAAGTAAACCAACCATAGAATACAATCCGTACATATATATATATAACTATGTCCGGAAAAGGGACTGAGTTTAACAAGCCTTTAAATCATTACCCTAGGTGTGTGTAGCTTAACCATCCAAGAACAACCCATAAGATATATGTCTCTAGTGTAACACCCTAAATGGGCCTCAATCTGTGTAGCATCACAAACTGGAGATACAAGAAGAGTAAGACATTCCCAATCATCCTTCGCTCTACATGATACATATTTATAGTTTAGTTAAAGGATTCCTGTGTACCTCATAGTATCGTTTACGGTCAATATGACCGACCCTTATGCTGGCAAGCATGAGTTTCCAGTGAAGGAAAAACCCAAACTATATGACCCGTATCAAACCACACGACCAGTACCCTTTAAGTCGTACCTATTCTTAAGCCAAATAAAACTTACCAAATATCACTGGTTAGTGTACGAACAATCCTTACCAACTGCACCCCAGCATACACCCTGTACCCTTTAGTCGTATCTTGATGTAAAACAAGAAATCAAGGAAACATTCTAAGGGTCCCAAACCTATGGTGTTTCAGTCTCTCCCACTTGGATCATTTATCCTTGAATGATGGAAAAGGAAGGTCAAATAGAACATAGATTCAATTGCATTATCAAATATCAATAAGATCTTTAAATAAGTTAGAAAATAAAGATGCAAGAATCTATTCTAACCCTTAGATAAGTTAGAAAATAAAGATGTGATCAAGAACACATACCTTCTGCAAGAATATTTAAAGAATAAAACAAATGTGACTATTTAGACTTCATGTCCACTTTTTCTTCCCATGTGGCCTCTTTAACCTTGTGGTTCCACCATAGAACATTAACCGGGGCCATATCCTTGGTCCATTACTAACGAACTTTCTGATCCAATATCTCTCTAGGATCTTTTCATAAGACAGAGAAGTAGAGATACCCAATCATTCCAAAGGAACAACCTATCAAGGATAACCAAGACACTACCTCAACGTAGAGACTTGAAATACCGGATGAATAAAGCTTAAACTAGAAGTTAACTATAATTCATATGCCATATTATCAATGCTCCACAAAATCGCATAACGACCAACATATCAGGTATTGATCTTTCTTTTTTTATCAAACCACATCACTTCCTTCATGTGAAATACCTTTAGGAATACCATATCCTCAATCTTAAAATCTAAGTCTCTATGCCTTACATCTGCATAGAACTTTTGGCAACTTTGGGCAGCCTTAAGCCTATCCCTAATCACCTTTACCATTTCTATAGCCTAATAAACTAGATCTGGACAAAACATATCTGCCTTATAAAGCATGAACCACCGAATAGGTTATTTACACCTCCTACCAAACAATGCCTCATAAAGGGCTATTCAAATACTGTAACACCCCGCAATTCAGGCTACAATATAGACCATGATTTCAATGTGTTTCTAATCTCGAAGCCATAAAATCCTATGCTTATAAAACATGTTAATTATGGTATAGCGTATGAATCCGCTCCATCTTGAATTTATACCATAGAGGTCCTTCAACTCAAGGATGAGTTAGAACTATTTCGATCGACTAAGTTTTAGTAAATGTTGTAAAATGTGTCAGCATCCATCGACTATAAATCTCTTTATATGTTGAATTAGGAAGTATACTATGTGTCAAATGATATATATTCGAGTTAGCTTTCCAACGATACCAATTTGCCTAAAATCTAACACCTGAGCAAGAAGTTATGACCTTTCAAAGTGATAAGCGATGCCTAACCAATCATCCATGGCCACTAGAAAGTATAGGCGATAGCCTAGGTGGCGCCTATGTGAACATAGGCGATAGCCTAGGCGGCGCCTATGTAAACATAGGCGATAGCCTAGCCAGCGCCTATGTGAAGATAGGTGATGGGATGGGCGGTGCCTATGTAAGGAATTCTGTTGAATTAAACACTCCATGTTAAGGACAAAGTGGTCCTTTTCCACTCTTACTTAGCCCTAAATCATGAGATTTAGTTCCAACGACCCCAAAATACATATTCTTTCATCAAAAGTGCTCAAGATTCTCCTTATGTGATTTAAGATTTTCCATGAAAGTTGACAAATATGAATGATAAATTGTTTTCAATTTCCCATGATAATGTTTCGATACTCAATATTATATTGTGATTAACAAAAAAGAGCATGAATTTGAAATAAATATTATTCACCACTTATAAATGATGAAGCACCTTGGTTTTTACATGATTATGCATATGTGGATGTGATGTTGATGACTTGCAAGTCGGGTATGATGATACCCTATAGAATACGATACGTGATTGAATTAAATTAAATTTGAATGCATTAATTTTACATGAGAAAGTTGGATGCCCAAAGAAGGCATTTGAGACACAAGGGCTCATCGTTGGAATAACGTGTTTGCCGACATAAAATATTGGTACCAGGATAAGCGAGTTGTGTACTTGACTTCATGTCATTGCCAAATTAGGACTATAGGTAGGAGCCCGAGCCAAGTGATCTTGGGCACTACTATTGGGTCGAGACACCATGCTGTGTGGTCTTGAGTGTCTCTCCCTCCCTTATACTCTTATCTCGGCGGCAACTGAGGTTTGACAGTTGGTGTAAATTATGTAGGGTATTCCACCTTGCTTAGTTGTATTTCATTATTGCTGAGAAAAACTATTGTATTACACCCATGTTTTTTCAAATGATTTGATATGAAATTGTTTTATCATGGCTCTCAACTATACTTTGTAAAAATATTATCTTTTATTTTGATATCTCTGCGTGCCAGTATTTTTGTGCTGACCCCATCCCCTCTCCAACCTCTTAAGTTCAGAGGCCCAGTCTAGGGGTCAAGAGATTCAGTAAAACTTTCAGACAAAGTTGTAGAGACAAGTGGTGAGCCTTCTATGTTTTGGAAGGTCTTATGTCCTGTAGGCCTTTTATCTTATATTCAGTTTATAGGTCTACTGAGGGCCTTGTCCTAATTTTTAGATAGACATTGTTTCAGTCAGGTAGTAGAGATTTCGCAAACGGTTTTAGAGATATTAATTTAGATTATGGGACACTATTCCTCATTTTTATTTTCATATGATTCTTGACCATGTTTCCGTTATATTATGTTTCTTCAACATTACTTTGATCATATGTATTAGATGCAGGATTACCAGAAAGATAGGGGTGTTTTGGGTCTCCATGGTTCGAAATGCTCGTCACGGCCAGGCCCTAGTTTGGGTCATGATAAACTTAGTATCAAAGAAGGGTTCATAGTCCCAAGGTATTTGCAAAATTGCATCGGGTAGAGTCTTGTTTATAGGTGTGTAGTACGCCACACTTATAGGCAGGAGGCTGCTAGGCATTTAGGAAATGTTTCCCTTCTTTGTGATTTAGTTCATGCTTCAGAGTCTGAACAGTCCCTTAATCAATGATCACTTGTGTTTCAAAAACATAGATATGCCTCTACTTCGTATCGTCAATCAAAATGCACAGGCAGATGAGGTCCGTTCCACTTATGAGATGCGGCCCCATAATAGGTCTTACACTCTAGAATTTTTCCCTACTCTGGGAGTCCCTCTAGTCCCGACCAATCCACCCCGGGCTCCACAGATTAATGTCAACCATCCCCCAACTGCTCAGGGAGATATTTTAAATACAGAATTCAAACGGTCTATTCATATGCTGACATAGTTGGTAGCCAACTAAGCTCAACAATCGAAAGATGTTGGGTCTGCATCTATTACATCTGAGGCTACTAGAGTTGGATATTTTATGAAGATGAACCTACCTAAGTTCACTGGCACCAAGGTGGTAGAAGATCCACAGGAGTTCGTGGATAAAATGGAAAAGATCTTTAAAGTGATGCATGTGGATGAGGTTGATGGGGTGGATTTATCAACCTATCATCTCAAAGACGTGTGAGTCAGTGGTATGCCGACTAGGAAGATGAAAAAGGTGAAAGTGCTGAGCCCACAGTTTGGGGAAAATTTGTGGAAGCCTTTCTTGATCGATTCTTTCCTCTGGAGTTGAGGGAGGCCAAAGCAGAAGAGTTTATGAATCTAAAGCAGGGCAGTATGAGTGTCTAGAGTACACTTTGATGTTTATTAAACTAGCTCGCTATGCACCAGAGTTGACTAGTAATATGAGGGCCCAGATGAGGAAATTTGCATCTGGCCTTACTGATGACCTGGTACTTGAGTGTCAGGGGGATAGGTTGAATAGGAGTTAGAATTTGCTCAACTGACTGTTCATATACATCAAGTAGAAAAGAAGAAGAAAAAGATTGCTGAATCTAGAGAGAAAGACAGACTAGCTAAGAGAGCTAGATCTGCGGACCAGCCCCAGAGTCAGCTGTAGAGTGGTGACTGGGGTAATAACTAGTTAAAGAATAAGAAGTTTTTGAATAATGCACAGTCAGCAGCCAGTGCCCCAGCACCCAGACCACCGACAGACAGACAAACTTAGAATTTTTAGACTCCTCATGGGTCCAAAGCTCTAGGTACATAGTCTCAAGAAAGTGTGTCCCAACAGCATCGTACTCATCCGTGGTGTGAGGTTTGTAGAAGGAATCATCTAAGGAAGTGCTGGTTTGAGGGAAGAAACTACTATACTTGTGGCAAAGTAGGTTACCTTCAAAGAGATTGTCCTTTTGCTGGAGGAAATATGGGAGGGGGGAGGGGTAGGGGAGGGAGGGCTAATCCCTAAGCCTCCTCCATAGCTCCTTTTCCTTAGGATGCCCCTTCAACTGCAGGAAGTGGTCGCAACTGGTTATATTCTTTGACTAACCGCCAGGAGGTGGAAGCTTTACTGGATGTGGTCACTGGTATGTTACGAATATTTTTTCTTGATGTTTATGTATTGCTTGATACCGGGTCTACTTTATCTTATGTGACCCCTTATGTGGCTGTTGGTTTTGGGTTTTAGCCCAAACTTATTGTAGAATCTCTATTTTTATAACTTTAGGTGATTTTGTTGCTATAAAAAGGGTATATAGAAATTGTGTCGTGTCTATTCATAGTAGGGAAATGGTGGCAGACCCTATAGAACTGGATATGATAGTCTTTGATGCCATACTTGGGATGGACTGGCTCCATTCGTGTTATGCCACCCTTGATTGCAGAACCCAAAAGGTCGCTTTTTCTTTCTCGAATGAGACACCAATTGTACGGGTAGGGAGTTTTGTGGAACCTAGAGATCACTTTATATCTTATCTCAGAGCCTAAAAACTTATCTCTAAAGGCTGTGTGTACCATCTAATTCGAGTAAACGATTCAAACGTTGGAAACCTTCCTCTGCAGTCAATCCCTGTAGTGAATGAATTCCCAGAAGTCTTTTCCAAAGATCTCTCAAGGATACCCCCTGATAGGGAGATAAATTTTGGCATTAATGTGTTGCCAGACACTCATCCTATTTCTATTCCGCCAGATAGAATGGCTCCCGCAGAACTAAAAGAGTTAAAGGAACAGCTTTCAGACCTCCTAGACAAAGGATGGGTCCCTTCGTATGTGCATAGACTACCGCCAGTTGAATAAGGTCACGATTAAAAATAAATATTTTCTTCCTAGGATTGACGACCTTTTTGACCAGCTTTAGGGTGCCAAGTGTTTTTCAAAAATAGATCTTCATTTGGGTTATCATCAGTTGAAAGCTAGGGACTCAAATATACCCAAGATAGCCTTTCGAACTCGATATGGTCACTACAAATTTCTAGTCATGTCCTTCGGGTTGACTAACGCCCCTGCAGCCTTCATGGATCTTATGAATATAGTGTTCCGTCAGCTTATTAACTTGTTCTTCATTGTATTTATTGATGATATTCTGATCTATTCTAAGAGTAAAAAGGATCATGCCAATCACCTCCGTATTATTCTTCAGACCCTTAAGGATCATCAGCTGTATGCCAAATTTTCTAAGGGTGAATTCTGTTTAGACACTATTGCCTTCCTAGGGCATATTGTGTCCAGTGACGGCATAAGAGTGGATCCCCAAAAACATAAAGCAGTGAGAAAATGGCCCAGACCCACGACTCCAACCGATATTCGAAGCTTCTTGGGTTTGGCGGGGTATTACAGAAGGTTTGTAGAGAGTTTTTCTTCCATAGCTGCTCCGTTTACTAAATTGACTTAGAAAAAGATAAAGTTTGTGTGGTTTGACTTGTGTGAAAATAGTTTTGAGAAATTGAAGGACTCTGACTATTGCTCCTGTTTTGACCCTTCCCAAAGGTATAGATGATTTTGTGGTCTATTGTGATGCGTCCCGTGTGGGACTTAGTTATGTATTGATGCAGCGTGGTAAGGTGATAGCTTATACATCTAGGCAGTTAAAGGTGCATGATTGCATTAACCCACTCATGTCTTGGAGTTAGCAGCTGTGGTGTTTGCACTTAGAATCTGGAGGGACTATCTCTATGGAGTGCATGTTGATATTTATACTGACCATAAAAGTTTACAATATGTTTTCTCACAGAAATAATTGAACCTCAGGCAGAGGCGTTGGATAGAGCTTTTGAAATACTATGATATGAGTCTGCATTACCATTCGGGCAAGGCAAATATTGTAGCCGACGCCCTCAGTAGGTTGTCTATGGGTAGCCTTTGTTATGTAAAAGAAGGTGGTGAAGGATATTCACTGCCTTGCAAATCTGGGAGTGCGACTCTTAGATTCCGAAGATGGAGGGGTAATTTTTCATGAGTTAGCTAAGTCATCTCTTTGTGATAAAGTTAAGGAGGACTAGGTTGAAGATCCCATTTTGATGCAAATCAAGAAAGATGTGGGTCAACAAAAGGTTATGTTCATTGAAATTTGTGGCGGTGGTATTTTGATATTTTAGGGTAGGTTGTGCATTCCGAATGTCGATGGTCTACGAGAAAGAATCCTTAATGAGGTGCACACTTCAAGGTATGTCATTCACCCAGGCTCTACTAAGATGTACCATGATCTGAAAACCTTGTATTGGTGGAATAACATGAAACGCGATGTAGCTGATTTTGTGTCCAAGTGTTTTAACTTTCAGCAAGTGAAGGTAGAACACATGAGGCCGGGCGGTACTTACCTAGAGATAGCCCTACCTTTATGGAATTAGGACATGATAAATATGGACATCATTAGAGGACTTCCGAGATCCCAAAACCAGTATTATTCTATATGGGTGATTGTAGATCGGTTGACCAAGTCAGCCCACATTTTTCCTGTGAGGACTAATTATTCGGGAGAGGTTTATGCTAAGATTTACATTGATTATATAGTTCGAATTCATGGGACACCAGTGTCTATTATATCCGACAGAGGTACGCAGTTTTCATCTCAATTCTGGAGATCCTTTCAGAAGGGTTTAGGTACACAAGTAAATTTGAGCACAACTTTCCACCCTCAGATGCATAGGAAAGCTGAGCGTACTATTTAGAACCTCGAAGATATGTTAACGGCTTACGTCATTGATTTCAAAGGTAGTTGGGTAGATCACCTATCACTGGTTGAATTTTCTTACAATAATAGTTACCATGCAAGAATTAAGATGGCCCCTTTTGAGGCTTTGTATGGGATGAGATGTAGGTCTCCGATAGGATGGTATGAAGTGGGTGAGACTCAGATGTATAGGCCTGATCTTGTTCATCAGGTGATGGAGAAAGTAAAAATCATTAGAGAACCACTCAAGACTGCTCAGAGTCGTCAAAAGTCCTATGCCAATGTTTGGAGAAGAGAACTAGAGTTTGAAATTGGTGATTGGGTATTTCTCAAGGTTTCTCCTATGAAAGGAGTTATGTGGTTTGGAAGGAATAAATTGAGCCCTCGTTATGTAGGGCCATATCAAATTTTGAAAAGGATTGGCACAGTTGCCAATGAGTTCAAATTAGCTACAAGTTTGGGTTCGTTCATCCGTTATTCCATGTATCCATGTTGAAGAAATGCATTGGAGATCATTCTATGGTATTACCAGTTGAGGGTATCAAAGTGACAGACTCCTTATCTTACGAAGAAGAGCCCGTTGAAATTTTAGATCGTCAAGTACGAAAGCTGAGGAGCAAAGAGATAGCCTTAGTAAAGGTACTGTGGAGGAATCAGAAAGTCAAAGAAGCAACTTGGGAGTCAGAAGATGACATAAGAATTAGATATCCCAATTTGTTTGCTTCGATTGAGGAGGAGACAGAAGGCACTATTCCTATCGTATCTTTCTTAGTCCTTTATTATGCTTTAAATCATGTCTATCTGTGTCCCGCATCATCATTCGGGGATGAATGATCCTAAGGAGGGGATAATGGAATGCCCCGCAATTCGGGCTACAATATAGACCATGTTTTCGATGTGTTGCTAATCCCGTAGCCATAAAATCCTATGCCAATATAGAATTTTAATTATGGCGTAGCATGTGAATCCGCTCCAGCTTAAATTTATACATTGGAGGTCCTTCAACTCAAGGACGTGTTGGAACTATTTCGATCGACTAACTTTTAGTAGATGTAAAATTTGTCAGCTTCCATCGACCATAACTCTCTGTATATGTTGAATTAGGAATTCTACTGCATGTTAAATGATAGATATTCGATTTAGCTTTCCAACGATACCAATTTTCCTAAAATCCGACCCTCGAGCAAGAAGTTATGACCTTTTAAAGTGATAAGCGATGCCTAGCCAATCGCCCATGGCCACTGGAAATCATAGGCGATAGCCTAGGCGGAGCCTATGTAAACATAGGCAATACCCTAGGCGGAACCTATGTAAACATACACGATGGGATGGGCGGCACCTATGTAAGGAATTCTGGTGAATTAAACACTCCGTGTTAAGGACAAAGTGGTCCTTTTCCACCCTTACTTAGCCCTAAAACATGAGATTTAGTTCCAAGGACCCCAAAATACATATTTGTTCATCAAAAGTGCTCAAGATTCTCCTTAGGGTTTCAAAAATAAAATCCTAAATAGTTCAAGACTTGACCATAGGTTTTCAAAGATAATTAGATATTTGGATTCATCAATCCGCAAGCTTCAAGAAACACCTATTATTCTTGGAAATAGAGGTACGTGGGGTTATCCAAAAATCTCATGGGTGTAGTCTTTATGAACGTGCATGCTTTTAAATGGGGGTTTTCAATCAAATTCTAATATCTTGCTTTCAATAGGATTTCTAGGTCATTTTCTTTATGTCATGGGAATTGTTTGCCTATATACTTCAATGGTTGAAACCATGCATATGTGATTGGAGATTTTCCATGGAAGTTGATAAATATGAATGATAAATTGTTTTCAAATTCCCATGATAATGTTTCGATACTCCATATTATATTGTGATCAACAAAAGAGAGCATGAATTTTGAAATAGGATTAACAACATATCATTATTCATGCGCCGAAGTCAAAACCCTTTGCCGTAAACCATCGACGTTAGGAATACATAACCTCCCTTGATACCTTAAGGTACCATCACCACAGATCTTAAATAATATCACACTTTTCCCACCTATATAACTCTTGATTTTTATCAAGATAGGATCTAGTGTTTACTTCACCTTGATCTCTGCATTAAGAGATGACCAAGATACTTCCTGTACCATCACAGCACCATTATTAGAGTGCAAGAGATGAACTTCCAAATTAGCCAAGTGGTGATATCCTTCACCAATTTCTGCTTCTCCTTATCCATATCAGCTAAACTCTCCATGGACAACCTTTTAAGAGCATAAAAAACTACGTTAGCTTTACCTGGATGGTAGTGAAGTCTAATATCATAGTCCTTGAGAAGCACTAACCATCTCCTCTACCTGAGATTTAGCTCCTTCCAAGTGACCACATACTATAGATTTTATGATCAGAAAATATGTACACGTGCACTCTATACAAATTTTACCACAAGATTTTCAAAGCAACGACTGCTGCTAAAAGCTCAAAATCATGAGTAAAATAATTCCTCTCATATATCTTGAACTGCTTGGAAGAATTGGCTATCACTTTCCCATGTTGCATCTAAATGCAACAAAGTTCCACTCGAGATGTATCATAATAAACCACATACCCCGCATTACCTTTAGGCAATGTCAAAATGAGAGTCAAAGTTAGCTTATCCTTAAGCTTCTCAAAATACCCTCCAGAAGTATCCGACTAAGAAAACATAACTTTCTTCTAAGTCAACTTAGACAATATGGCAGTTATAGTCGAGAAACTATCTATGAGCGGCTTATAATACAAATCCTAACCCAAGAAGCTCTAACTGTCGGTTGGAGTCATGCGTAGAGGCCACCTTTTAACCACATCCACCGTTTACAGATCAACCATGATCCCCTCACTAGAAATAATGTGACCAAGAAAAGTTACAATGTTTAACAAAACTTCACACATGGAGTCTTTGGCATACAAGCGTTGCTCCTTTAAGAGCAATAATACACACAGAGGTGATTCACATGATCCACCACACTTTTAGAGTACACTAAGATTTCATAAAGGAACACAATGATAAAAAGATCCAGAAACTGCCTGAAAACCCTATTTATAAAATCCATAAATATCGTCGAGGGATTATTCAAACTAAATGACAGAACCAAGAACTCAAAGTGCCCATACCGAATACAAAATGACATTTTAGGGATATCCTCCTCCCTAATCTTAAGCTAATGATAACCAGACCAAAGACCTATCTTAGAAAAGAATTTGGCACTTTGCAACTGATCAAACAAGTCATATATCCTTGGAAGAAGATACTAGTTCTTGAACTCTACTTTAATTAATTGATAATAGTCAATGTACACCCAAAAGGAAGCACCATTCATTTGCATGAATAACACCGGTGTACCCCACGGGGATACACTAGAGTAGATGAAACCCTTATACAAAAGATGCTTAAGGTTCTCCATAAGTTCCCATAACTCATCCTTAGCCATTATATAAAGAGGAATAGATATTGGATGGGTGTGTGAAACTGAATCAAAACTAAACTCAATCTCTCTATTCAGAGGAACACTAGGAGGATCATTTGAAAAAACTTTAGGAAAGTCATTTACCACCGAAATCAAAAGAACCAAAGGTCCTTCTGAGTTAGAATCTTTAACCTGGACCAGATGATAGAGGAACCCTTTAGAGATTAACCTCTGAGACTTAAGATAAGAAATAAATATCACCCTAGGATCTAGGGAACCACCCTCCCACTTAATAAATGATTCACTACGGATCCTAAAGACAACGTTATGGGTCTAAAAATCTAAGGTCATGTAAGAAGAGTGTAACCAATCTATCCTAAGAATAACATTAAAATCCACCATGTCAAGTGAAAAAATAAATATCAAAGTCTGCCTACTACCAATTGAAACCACAAACCCCCTATAGACCCCTTTTGCAACCTTAGAGTATCCTATTGGGGTAGAAATTAAAAGAATATCTGAAATAACCTCAAGATCAGAACCAAAATACACATCTATAAATAAGGTCACATAAAAGAGAGTAGAACCCAGATTAAGTAAACAATATATATCACGATGAAAGATTTTTAACATATAAGTAACGACATTAGGTGATGCATCAAATTCTTGTTTAGTAGAAAGAGCGTATAACCAATTTTGACCTACGCCGGTACCAAAGGGAAAAATTAATGCAGAAGTAACATACTTTGTTGCAAAAGCAGAAGATGAAGCAACCATAGCTTTACTCTCTCCCAAAGCACCTTTATTAATCGGATAATTTCTATGCATATAGCCTAGCTGTCCATATTTGAAACACTTGTCCCTGCCCTCATTATAGAAACCCCTATGCAACCTACCATACAACCAATAAGAAAGGCATTATGAGGCAGAATGAGCACCATTTGCCTGAGATTGGACACCCTGTGCCTTAAAATTATCATCACCTTACTCATGCCTATCACCCAAATATTTTGGGTAAGTAGCTATAGCTATAGAGAAGGAACCATATTTCCCCCACTTCTTTTTCAGCAATTTGCCGCCATCCCAACCACCTTGTTATTGCCCACCACCTTATTTAGAAGGCCTGAACTTATTAACCCGACTTCCCCATATTCAACTTGCTTTTTATTTTCTTCCACATCCTATTTCATTCAAACCACCAACCTAGGCCTATCAATATTATTGATCAGCAATTTGATTAGCAATGCAGTCTAACATTCAAGGAACGAATCACTAGATTCTCCAAAAGCAAACTTTTTCATCCTTGTAGGTATATCAGACACCAATTTATTAGCATACCTTGACAATGTTGAAATTTCAAGTCATATTCCTTGACAGACATTTTCCAAATTGAAAAATTCCTCTGCTTTTGGTTTCCTCAATTCCTAGGAATAAAAGCAGTCCAAAAAAGTATTAGAGAATGTCTCCCACAAATTTGACTACACAACATTATCTCTAACCCTATGCCACTCCTCGTACCATTGGTATGCCACATCCTTAAGCTGGTAAGCAATTAATTTCATCCCTTCCACATTCATTGCTTGTATCACCCTCGTGATTTTCTCTTTTTTATCTATGAAACATTAAGGATACTCCTTCATACTTACACCAGTAAAATTCAGAGGATTTATATTCATAAACTTGCCAACCTTCGTAGACTTAATAGATGAAACACTAGATTCATACTGCTCAGCTTGAGCAAAAACTAACTGAGCAATAATATGAATTGGTTAACAAAATTCTACATTAGTCACCTCAACCTGAGGAGGGCTAGTAGCAACTGGTGGAACTAAAGAAATATCAGAGACTGGACCCCTAAACTGAGGATGGATCGCCTGAGTAGTACATATCCCTTCAACATTGTCCTTGCATCTCAAATCATCAAGGCATGATTTGAAAAGTGAACAAACCTGGATTAGAGAATATTCCAGGACTTAGACTCCAAGCTTTAAAACAGAATACCAAGAAAGTAAAATATTCCTAAATGTCTTCTAGCCTCTCCTTTATGAGTATGCTACACTACACACTATTTAAGGACACTCTACTCAACATAGCATGTAAACACCTAATTAATCATGAACCTAAATCTATGATACCAACTTGAAATGAACCGACCCGAGGCCTTGTCGTAATTGGTATGCCAAATCCAAGTAGGACCAGAGACACCCCCAATACCCAATCTAACTATCTAACACTTCTACCCTGAGTCAAATGAATTTAGAATATATAACTAGATTACATAATTTAATTAGTTTTTAGGCTCTGGATAAGACTATGACCGTGATTGGCCTAAATGATTCCACCGTCCAAACACAATCAATAATGAAATTACCAAAATAAAACTATAAGCCTAGAATCAAAACAATAAAAAAGTTCCTATCCAGAATATAATAAAATAGTATGGAACAATAATAAATCCTATTAAACGATATCAAGCCTAACACCAATGACAATACTAAGGCTGATACCAATACCAATCCCACTCATTCAAACCCATAGAAGTCACAAAAGCCTCTAACCAAACCAAAAATAATATCTAGTTGGGACATACCCCCAACCAATATCCATAAAATATCTATAGTCTATAAAGACATCCATGATATGATATAGATCCTCTCAAAATATGAAAGGTCACCACGTCAATCCAACCGAGTCCCACATGTCCTCCATAATGTTTATTTGGGGAATTCCCTTGGACCCCACAAGAAACCTTAATTAACTATAACCATGTCCACTAAACCTTACTATTTAACCATTCCAAAAAATTTAAACCATTTATACCACTTAAGGTTCCATTATTAAGCCATTTAATGGAATAGTTCTACTAAAAGTCCAATACTATAGTAAAAGCATTACCAAAGGTATTTTATCAAACATGTTGGGGGCATAGTGTTTCAAAAACACAATTCAATTACCAATTAACCATTCCCATACAACCAATTTTTCAAAACACAAAGAATGTCCTAAAACATAACTAAAACATGGGAAAACCATAACCGAACATGTAATACTAAAACCTTAGGATATATTTAAAAATCCCATAATGATACAATAATGAAGCCTTGAAAATATTTTAAAAAATAATCATTTAGTTGGAACTATCAATGAGGGATGAGTAAATGCCTTAGATTACGAAGATGATAGAGAGAAATAACCCAAGCAAGCCCCCAATTGTTCCTCAAGATGAAACCCTAGCCTTTCTTTAACCAAGAGCCATAGAGAGAATTATAGAGAGTTAATAAGTGTTTAAGATTAGAATAATAAGGTATATAATATTAAAAGAGAGTTATATGTTGTGGGTCCTTAAGTGGGTAAGTGGGAAAATGTCCAGATTACCCCCTACATAAACGTCTTAAAATCCCCGCCATAAGGTATAGCCATCCTATATTGTTCTTATCCACCAATACGAGTGAAACCAATCACTCATACCCAAGTCCTTCCCCTAGGACCTAACACTATCAAACATACAACTTACCTAAACCAAGTCGTACCCAAAAAATATGATTAGTACCCGCAAACTATATCCTTGGCCAAATAGAACCCAAGAAATTTGAACACTGCCTACTATACAAGTTAGTGGAATGACTCATACACTAGACTATGGACCAAGGTGATCCACTCATATGCATATAAAACTTAAGTTAGTAAGTCTCAATTTAAGTAAAGGAAAAACCCAAACCATATAACCCATATCAAACCATACGACTCATACCTTCAAGAAGTACCCATTTTACAAACCAATACAACCAACTAACCAACACTGGTTAGTGTATGACCAATTATTACCAACCCTACCCCAACATATGGCATTTACCTCCTAGTCATATCTTGATAATAAATAATAAACCCAGGAAATTATCTAATGATCCTAAACAAGGGTGATTTACCCTGGTGATTTACCTTGGGTGCCATATTTTAATATTTAGAAAGAGTGTGGGTGATCCCTCTGAAATTGTGTCTATATAGGATATTAGTATTTCAAATTCCTTCTCTTATGAAGAGGTCCCAATTGAGACTGTGAATCGATAGGTTCATCAATTATAGACTAAGGATGTATCTTTGTTAAAGGTTATATGGAGGAACCACAAGGTGGAAGAGGCTACATAGGCAGTAAGCATAGAGATGTTTAGGGGTTTAATCTTTTTAGTTACTTCTTTGTATAATTGTTCAAGGATGAATGATCCAAGTGCAAGAGAATTGAGAAACCCTGGGCTTTGGCCCTTTTAAATTTCTTGAGATTTAAGCTAATTATCCTAGGAATGACTAACCATATGAGTCATTTGGTGTTGTTAAGGTTTAGGTGATCCTAGTCATTAGGAGACCTGTGCATGGTGGTTAGATTTAAGTTTTTGTAACAACTTGGCGGTATGGGTCTTTAAGGGTGGTGACGGGGTATTTGGTCGATCCTTCATCAAATTAGAATCTTAGTTACTTGACTTTTCTATGAGTATGAGTTTCTCACTAAGAGTTATTGGGATAGCTTATGAGTGGTAAGGTTGAGTTTTATATTGTCCTGAGTCCAATCCCTTGGGTTTTGTCTTACCTATGACTAGACCATAGAGTGGTATCGTCATGTCACGAGTGGGGTCATGGAGTCATAAGGCGGATAGTGTACGAGTTTCCAACTCACTCTCTTCGTAATGACTCAATTGTATGAGTCATATATTATTGTAACAAGTCAAAGCATCAACTTATAACCACTTGCGATCTTTTTACTATTTCAAGATGGTGGTATTTAAGCATTGCCCACTCAAAAACCTTAAGACCCCACGTCCCTATAACACTTTTTTAACATTCACTCCACAGTTTACAAGATTAAACATTGTCTTAAGTCTCTTAAAATCCTCAAAAATTAGCTAGGGTTTTATCTAAGTGGTCATTTAGAGGTGTAAGGATCAATTTCTTTTCGTAAATCATTTTAATTCAGGAATGTGACTCTTCCCACATGGGTAGTTTACTAAAATCACATAAATAAATCATTGTTAATGATTTATTTATTATGCTTTTGAAATCAAGGTTGAGGGGTTTGAATGTATATTATTATAGATTATTTCTATGGTTGAAATTATGATAATACATGTTTTAAATATGGGTTTGCACATATAGGTGCATGTGAATGATGATATAATGAAGGGGTCATGGTTGAACCCCCACAATTTGTTGAGCTTTGCTTTGATAATGGCATGCCCTCAATCTATTTGTGAAATTATCAATGCGAATGATTTAGGCCACATAGTTTGACTATTCTTAAATTCTTGAATAGTATAAATTGTTAAAGGAACATGAATTATTTTCATATGGTTTTGGAAAAGCCTTTGTGGCCTTGGTTTTATTATAAATGGGTATAGATAATTGGAAATTACAGAGACTAATTTGGTTGAATAGACTTGCATTATCTTATTTTAGTATGATGATACCAATAGTTAATGCCTAATTAAAGACACCTTGGTAAATGGTTGAGATTGTGTAAATGATTTAATATGGGCTTAAAGGGGGTTTAGTAGCAAAGATATGGAAGGTAGGGGTCTTGATGGGACTGATACTTAAAACTCACAATTGCTATGTGAGGTTAGTCTTGGTGACTGTCTATATGATGTCACACACTATATTATTGGAGATGTTCTAGTCATCTAAGGCTTTATTCTTCGGTCGTGCGGCTAAAATACATTGGGGGCCTTTCTACATGGCGGGCTAAAACCATTTAGCTCATAGGTGGTTTTAGGATGTCTATACTACACAGCCCATGTTATGGATTTAAATGCATGCCAAACCTTGTTCACTATCCCGACACGATACATATATGTATTACATGTGATTGCATATGGTTATTTGATTTGGTTTTTAATCATGGAATTATTTTTTATTTTTTCCTTGAGTAACAAGCTAGTGTTCACTCTGGTAACAATCTTCATGTGATGTATCCCTACGTGAAAGAGGAACCGACTATTCTACCATCCCTCCTTCTCAATCACTTGTATTTAGGGGCAACTTAAGTAATATTGATGTGTTGAGCTTCCATACTCTGAAAGGGTTTATTTAATGCTATGGACTTCTTGTTTTTATTGTTAATCCTATGTTTTTATTTTTGGCAATGGTCGGGGGCGTGTACCTACCAGATGTTCTATGATTTTGGGTAGAATCTTTATCAGACTACTATAGGCATGGGCAGTGTTGTTAATAGTATTATCCTTTGTGTTATTATTGGCATTATGATTGGAAATATATGGTTGATTAGTTGTTGTTTTTTCCTTTGGTTTTAAGCTTTCTTTATTGTCGTTAAATTATTATGTTTTATCTTGTTATAATCTCGGCATTCTACCGGAAGAGAGAGTAGGGTAATTATGATTAGGTAGTGGGGGTGGTCTCCAGTCTTGGTTAGACTTGAGATTCCCGACAAAACTAGGCCTTGGTTTGGCTCATGTCAGTTAACCATGCAATAACATTAACACTAAAACATTGAAAATGTGATATTCTTAGAGGAAGCTAAAATTAATTTTTTTTTATAATTAAGGTTGAACCAATACTATTATTACAATAAAAATCGTAATTTCTAATCCAAACCATAAAGGTAAAATGTCTAACTGTCAGTCTAAAAAAATTTACAAAATGGTAAACTACTTGGATAAAACCCTAACTAACTTTAAACTGTCTGAAAAATAGAAAAACAATGTTGAAATAACTAAGGACTCTTGTACTTTAATGATGAGGACTCACCTTTATTAGCCATGGAAAGTCCATTAAAATATATTGATTGTGGGAATAATGCTAAATATCTAACATACATCATGATGCAATATAGTGCAAGAAATGGTATGTCATCAATACTTTGATTGTACATAACATGCGATATATTATGTAGATATTAAACATGTTAAAAATGATGTAAAAGGCTTGAATACTATACTTAGATATAATCTGAAAAGAAGTACAATGAACCGATCCGATATGCATATACATATATCTATATTGATATAAATATGATATCTAAAAATTCATGGATCAAGAAACTACAAGTTAACATAAGTGTTATGTACACTATTGGGTCTAATATTATGGGAGGTTCTCGTAACTGATATAGGCCATGTGAGGATCATGGAATCCAATATGTAAACCAAGTTAGGAGCATATGTTGTATACAAGGGTACTAACCATGACAAGCATGAAATCATTAATAAGCTTAGTGGGTTATGTAGACACTCTTAAGGACCTTTATAATCCATGATGGCACGTAGTTTGGGACTTGCATCATCAATTACGTGTCTTCATAATTCTAAGTACTAAAAAATTATCATATGCATGTGCTCATAATTATAGTTAAGTATTGGTAAATACATAAGCTATTTAAATTTACTATTATTTAACAAAAATTATGAAACTAGGTATATGTAATTTACCATCTGTGAATTTCATGATAGACATAGTATAATAAATAATTATCTACAAATATTTTTCAATTGGATGTTTCATGCTAATTTTATAAGAGTCTAGGATAGTATTTTCATAACATGCCATCATATATAAAATCACTAGTTAAAATCATGAATAAATTGATATTCATGGTGATACGATGTTAAAAACACTAATATTTAAAGAAATCATAAAATTGGGAAACACAAGAACTTGACCTAATTCATGAATTTTATAAGATCTGAAAACTAAAAACATCTTTAATCAAGAGGGTGAATGGAGGCCCTCATTGAAAACCCACATAACTAGAATTTTGAGAATTACTAATAGGAACTTGAACCTTGAAACTCTTTATTAAGAACCCTATTTTTCTTTTATTGGAGAGAAAAACATAACTTTGTGACAATTTTCTAAGTGTTTTGGGCGACACTGAAGTTAAGGGTTGACTTATACGTCTTAATCCCTCTTAAAATGCACTTAAAATAATGTAGTATATTTCTAGGAAATAGTGAAGGTATGAAAATACCCAAAGGGAAATGTATATGAAAATTTCTTAGTTATGACAGATGGATTATCACTCATCGTCTGAGTCATTATGAGGGGAATGTTATTGTACAACCTAATGATGGGTATTCATAATTACTTATCATTAAAAACAACAACACATTGATAGAGCTTATTATTAATGGGAATGATGTTAAACATACAAAACTACTATTAGATTTATTCAGGATAGTGTGGATGATGATTCATTAAGATAGTCAATGTCTCATTTTCATATGTTGCTACAACTAAGATGTGTTTTCCATTCTTCAAGACTTTAGGATTTTCATTCTGAATGAGTGTTAAGATGGCCAGTGGTCATTTAAAATAACTCATCACTATTGACTTGTTGGAATGGATGAAATCATAAACTATTAGGAATTAAATCTTGATTTACAGGATATATCACACAACTTGACACTGGTTCTAACCATGGCTCGTTGAGAGAGTCATTCTTTAGGAAAATTCTTTTTTAGACTATGTTTGAGACATAATCTTACAAACATTTGAGGATTTATAGTTTCTCTATGATACCTCAAATTTTTCAAACGCTAGACCTTTTAAGAAATAAGCCACAAGGTTATCTTCATAATGCTTCAAGTCCTATCTAAACCCGATGTCATGGCAAAGAGTTGTTGAAGGTTTACCCTAAGGACCTTGTACACTTCCATGGTATGACTCCAGAAACTAGTCGTAATGACTCATGATGAGTCATAATCATTGCAGTGAAGGTCGTAAGTTTCATCCTAGTGACCATAACTCAACTCCATGATTCATAATTTGGAATTATGACTCATTGGGTCGGACTGATAGTCTCATTAGTATTGTGCCAAAAATTCCTTTTAATGGTTACGAGTCTATAAAATGACTCGTATACAGAACTTACGAGTCGTTGTATGGACCCGTGGCCTGACCAGTAAAGGACCCATGAATCAAGCCTCAAACTATGACTTTATCCCATGACTAGTAGTTTGTCGCAAACAGTCCTTAGGTGGTGAGTCCTAGTCATACCAATATGTATCTAGAAGCCATGATAACAAGTTGCAACTCAAACCATGACTCGTAAATAGTCGTAATGAGTCGTGAGGTGAGTCATAATGACTGGGAATATATTTTACCACATGATTTTCCGGGGGCATTTATGTCCTTTTCCAATCCCTTAAAATCCAAATCCATGTCATTTTGTCTTCCCAAGGGGTCTTATAAAGGATCCAAAATCTCCAAATTGATCAAATAGCCATATTTCACCCAAAAAAATTTAAAGAGGCCATTTTCTATCTTTCTTAAATCGATTAGGGTTTCTCAAGAGCAAGATCAATTCAAAGGAATTTCCCAAGGCTCTCACAACTAGGTATGTGGGATATTAATCAATGGGTCCCTTTCACCCACTGAGTCCCAAGAACTTCCTATTTTCATAAGTATAAACCCTTTTCCCTAATTGGTGAATTTTCCAAAGACTATGATTTTATAAATTTTCCCTCAATTGCTTTGATTCTAAACCAATAAAATACATTCCCACATGATAAGGGCGTTTCCATATGTTTGATAATGAAATCTATACTCCATGCATTTTTATTTAATTAATGAGTGTTAAATATTATTTTCCTATACCATGGATTGTTAAATTCTATATTAGATAGTGTTGGTGGGTTATGAACAACGATACCTACGAAAATCATGCATTATACTATTTTTATGTTACAAGTCATTTATATTTATGCATGCATCATTACTTTTAGAGTGTTTTTTCACAGTGAGCACTATCAGTACCAAATAATGTTAAATGTATAATAATACCAGTGTCATTTATTTAGTGGTAACACTTTGCACCAAAAAAATTCAGGGATGGTGAATCCCCTATCAGTTAGACATAAGTCATTAGTAATAGTCCAAAAGTTCTAGACCTACAAAACCATCATTGATTATAAGGTGCCCCCCGTCAGTACAAGTATGAAACCCTCATCCTTTAGGATATTAGATTAGAGAATCCATGTAAGGTAATGTTGGTACCGCTAGAATGATATCGACACCCTTTGAGATGGTTTCAAGTTAGACCCCGATTAACTCAGATTGGAGTATGTTGGTTGTAATTAGTGCCTACAGTCTTAGTTTAGTAATTAGGCTATATGAGTTAAGGTTTATGTGTCCAAGTGTTTAGTTTATCAGCTATTCAGTTCCTCAGATCTTACAAATTATTTTAGTACACATTTATGCTTGATCTTGCCTTCATTGTACATGTTCATGTATTCTTGCTTAGTACTTATATGTATTTTAGTTTTCCACATCTTATATGCTAGTAGATTAAAAGTACATACCACATACTCTCATTTGCACAATGCCCAGTTTTGCGATCATACTTAGGTAGTCCATGTGCCATCCTGCTGTAGCTTTTTATAAGTATTCATTAGTCAAGGACTAGTTATACTATTTATCCTACTTTACAATATTTAAATTCCTATTTATTTTAGTAGTCAGAGTTAGTTGTGGACCTGTCCCTATAACTCATATGTTTAGAGGCTTTCAAAAATTTTAATAGTTAGCTCTGTTTTAGTAAAGTTTCAAAACCCTTTGTTATTGATTTGATATTTAGCTGTTTATTTTAATGATCTCACAAAATATTTTATTCTTTACTTTTGGTACCTTATAACTTATGCCAGTTCATGGGTTAGGTTAGGGTTACTTATGGCCTTATGCACTGTGCTACAACTATGGTGTGGTCTTAGGTCCTGAAAAATTGGTATCAGAGCCTAAGATTTTAAGAGTTTCCTAGGATATCTATAATTCACATTAAGTGGAGTCTTTTTCATGGGTCTGAAGTATGCCAAACTTATGGGCGAGAGGCTACGAGATGTTTTAGGAAAATTTCCCTTATTTTTGTTTGTATTGATGCCGTGGAATGGATTATGAAATTGTTAAATTTCTCTTACTAACTCATCCTCTACCCTTAATAGAAAATGCCTCCTAAAATTAATAGTAGAAGAAGAAATGAGGAACAACGCACACCATCATTTGTCCCTAAAACCCATTAAATAATCATGTCAGCCAATCGAATTCAGGATAGCTTTTATAGTTTTAGCCCAGTCTTAAGGTCAATAACAATAATCAGTAGACTATTTCCCCAACCAATCCATTAGTGAACATGACAGCTTCTAGGATCCAAAACCTTACTCGAATAAATCCATGAGTATAGTATGGATCCAAGTAGTAAGAGGTATAATACCGTAAAAAATTCTAGACGAGTTTCTAGCTATTTTTCACTTGCTTAGAGGTCACAAATCCATTAATTTACACTAATTAAAAGTATCATGACCATTTTTAAATGCTAAGATTTTGAATATTTTATCGTAGGCCTTCCCGAGTTTAAAATATTGATTTATGAGATGAAATATGTTTCAGAATTTTAAAAGGGTCATCCAGTGAGTTTGGAATTTTTAGAAAAGGTTTGGGTTGTTTCTAGACCATGGAGGAAGAAGCCTCCATGATTTTCTGGTGTCATGAAGGATAGTTAAATGCCTCTGACTTTGGCCTATGCAAATTTTCTAAGATTTTTGCTCTCTACCTTTTTTACAAGTAACATCATGAGTTGTATGCTGGGGTTACAGGTCAGGTGACCGTACTCATAAGTTAACTAGTTTATTATTATTGAAGTTTTGTTTTGGTTATGAGAGACATATCATGAGTCATAATATCATGTGATGAATGGTTAGGGTCTACTCATATGTTGTCTAGTGGCAATGTCGGTTGTGTTTTATGATGGTCACGACTTAGACCATATTAGTCATAGGTTCTAGTGATGATTGGGACTAGGATATTGTATCTTGGACAATGTGTATTCTCTAATTGTCTATCTTAGTGATAACCCAAGAGTACAATTCATAAGTTGAGGTGATGAGTCAATGACTTGACTCATAACCAAAGGTTGTATTTTACAGCTTTAAGTTGGGAGTACTTTGGGCATTTTTGACACCAACCCATTAAAACCCCACATCTTATAACACCTATTAGTCATTCATTATACCCTTACAAGATTAAACACTATCCAAACTCTCTCTAAAACTTTTCAGCAAGATTGGGATAGGGGTTCTTTAAATTAATCATCTAAAGGCTTAAGGATCAAATTGTCTTCATGAATCTTCATATCTTAAGCATGTGATTCTTCCTGCATTATTAGTTCACTAAAAGTATTTATTTAAAATATTTTTCATTAGTCATTAATGGTGGTCTTAAAAGCCAAGGTTAAGGGTTTGACTTGTGGGTACATGGGAATTTTGATTGGACTAAGGGGCCATGTTTAACCCTAAATTTGATGGTTTTTGGTTTTGTTAATGGTATGGCCTAAACCTATTTGTGAAATTATGTTTTGAACTAAGGCATTGACCTAAGAATGTTAATGAATCGTAAATGGTTTTCTAAAAGACATTTTGTCCATAAATTGATTTGAAATAGTAAAGGGGTTCGAGTCCCTGAAAGTTGAATTGAATTGATGTCTTTGTTTAGACAATGAATTCGAGTCCTAAGTTTATTAATAAGAGTTATGGTATGTTTTATTCTTGCAAATAGGGTTGGTATGACGATACCAATAGAATTCCTTTTTAAGTAATTGGATATATGGTTCTGTATGTGTATGAATGTTTTAATTAGGCTTTAAAGAGGGATATGTAATCAATTCATGAAGGTAGAGTCTGAAGGACTAACACTGCAATCACGCTAACTTGTGTTGCTATCTTTATGAATGGGATGTTTGAGTCACCCAAACAAATATATCAATAGGAAGTTCAAGACCCCATATAGTATATATTAGTGCTTAATTCACCTCGACTATGCTGAGAGGTTCGAGGACCCTATAATGGCATATATAGATATGGATATTCTCTGGTTTATGTAGCTACACGTAGTGGGTCCTATCCAACTAGGGTAGAGCGGGCCCATATAGCCCATGGGTGACTTATTTTATGATGGTTATGCTACATATCACAAGCTAAGGTTTTAAATATTCAAGATAAGCAATGTTCCCTACCCCAGTATGTGGTATTATATATGTATATTTATTTCATATGATATTATGCATCAAATGTTATATTGGTTTTTAACTGTTATCATGGCATTATTTTGTTACTCTATCCATGAGTTACATACTAGCGCTCCAACTGCTAACTATCTCTAAATGTTGTATCCCCATGCGATGCTACTACAAGAAATTTATCTATTTTTCTATATAGTGATCAGGTGCTTGAGTTAGCTTGTGAGTTGACATTGAAGTGGTGAGCTATCATACTTCAAAAGGCTTCATGTCATGGTCCTTATTTCCTATGTCTTAGACCTTGTTTAGTCTTTATTTTTGCTACTGTTAGAGGCATGTCCCGATATTTTATTTATTTTGGCTTTGTAGAGGCTTTGTTAGACTACTGTGGACATAGCTGGGTTGGTTGATTGCTTGGGTGATGGATGGTTGTCCAGTTACAATCGATTAGTAAACACATATTACAAATTGTTAGTAGATTATTATAAGTTATCTTATTAGATGTTAGAAATACATCTGACACATAAGGTATTTGTGCTGGTTAGGCTAAATGAAGGTAATCTCTAGTCTATGTGGGATTTGAGATACCCATCACAGCAAGGCCTTAATTTGGTTTATGACAAAGTGGGTATCAGAGCCCAGGTTCATGGTCAATTAGGTGTCCAAAAAGTCGTGTCAAGTAAAGTCACTTTTCTGAGTTTGTTATGCACCACACTAATAAGAGAGGCTACGAGATATTTAGAAATGCTTCCTTTTCTTTTTGTCTTACTTTGAGCGATTTCCTTCTTCTTTTGTTTTTCAGATCATGCTGCCCAGACTATCTAAAGCTTATGGAAACTCCTTTGTCACTCATAGGGACACTGTTCATGGGACAAACTTAGCTTATGGGGTTCATAATCGGTTTAGGGGTCACATTCCTGATTGACCTCCTCGAGTTCCATCGATTCCCTCTATCCCTCCTCATACTCCTTAGGCTGATGTAACTAATGTTGAGTTTCATTAGTCTATTCATATGTTGGCTCAGCTGGTAGCTTCTTATTTCGAGCATAGTACTCCATCTTCTGAGGACACAAAGGTTGTCCAATTCATGAGGTTGAGTCCTTTAACTTTTATTAGTGTTAAGGTTAAGGAGGATCCTTAATATTTTATTGATGAGATAGAGAAGGTCCTTCAAATTATTCATGCTTCATAAGTTCAAAGTATGGAGTTTACTACCTACTAATTAAAGGTTGTGGCATACTAATGGTATGAATAGTAGGAAATTTTAAGGAAGGTTATACTGACTCTTCATTATGGGATAGATATTATATTTCCATTTCAAAACTCTTCTTTTCTATGGAGTTTAGGAAGGCAAAAGTTAAAGAGTTTATTAATCTTAACTAAGTTAGGATGACGGTCCAGGAGTATGCCTTGAAATTCCATCAGTTATGTAGGTATGCTCCTGAGTTAGTGTCTAGCATGAAAACTAGAATGCATAAGTTTGTGGTGGAGGCCAGCAACAAAGTGGTAGAGATAGAGAAATTGCTTAAGAAGAAATAGGAGAATTTTGATTCTTTCTCTAAGGCTTTAAATTCTTACCCAAATATGTTGAGTGATTGTTTTTCTCAGCATGGTGGAGGGCTCATTCTTAGGCCGGTAGGGCTCAGTCCACTCTAGTATTTCCTTCTTGAATATTTTGTCGTCAGTATCACGGTGGACAGTGTTAGATGGGCAAAAATTTAAGTTTTAATTAAGGTTAGTTTCACTATATACAGCGTGATTATCCTTCTAGGGTTTCACTTGGGTCCAATAAGGTTCCTATTTCCTCTTCACCAGCTCCTTCACCTAATGGTGCTGATTCTTCTTCTAGTATCGGCACTGGGCATAATTGTTTATATGATCCTGATTCTCCTTATGGCTTTGAGGGATCTTCGAAAGTCGTAACTAGATGTTGAATATCTTTTCCAATGATATGTACCATTTACTTTATTCAGGGTCCATGCTCTCTAATGTGACCCTATGTATTTTTCTATTTGTCCTAAATATATATGAACCTTTTTTCTGTTTCTTCCTAAGTGGAAGAATCAATGGTTATCAGAAGAGTCCATAAGAGGTGTGTTGTATCTGTTGATAATAAAGAGACTCCGATAGACTTGACAGAGTTAGACATGGTTGACTTTGATGTTATTTTGGGAATGGACTGGTAGCACTTGTGCTATGCTTCCTTAAACTGTCATACCTGTAAGGTCATGTTTAAATTCACTAACGAGTCAATTTTTGAATGGGAGGAAAGTTATCTAGTGCCTTAGGGGAGGTTCATATCATATCTTAGAGCTAGAAAGTTAATTTCCAAAGCTTTTCTTTATTATCTAGTTTGGTTAAAGATTCTAACTTGGAAGGTCCTTCATTTACATCCACTCTGGTGGTTAGTCAATTTCTGGATGTTTTACTTGATGATCTTCCTAGTGTCCCTCCCAATAGGGAGATTGATTCTGGTATTGATCGTATACCTGGCATTGATCCAATCTCTATTTCCCTGTATAGAATGCTTCCAACTATGTTAAAGGAACTCATGGAGAAATTGAAAGATTTCTTAGATAAGGGTTTCATCTATCCTAGTGTGTCCCTGTGTGGTGCACCTATCTTGTTCATGCATAAGAAGAATCGTTCCTATTCGGATGTGTATTTATTATTGGCAACTGAGCAAGGTAACTTTAAATGATAAGTACCTAATTTCGAGAATTAATGATCTCTTTGATCAACTTTTAGGTGCCAAATTATTCTCTAAGATTCATCTTACATCCAAGTATTATTAGTTAATGATCAGGGAGGTGGATATCCCTAAGATAGTTTTTTGCACCAGGAATGGACATTTTGAGTTCTTGGTGATGTCATTTTTATCCATTAATGCCCCAACGACATTTATAGGCTTGATGAATTGGTTTTTTCATTTGTTTCTTTATTTGTTCATGATAGACATTAGCGTTGATATTTTAGTATACTCTACGAGGAAGAAGGATGTAAGATCCAATAAGATCTTAGCTCATTTCACCCACTCTTGCATACTAAAGGGGTCCAAGACAAAGAAAACTACACTATGTTAAGACCTAGTCATTTCCAAAGACTCTTAAACTTTGATGATTTTAATTCTGACCTTCCCAGCCTTAGAACATTGATTTTTTAGTTGATTCATAATTGAGGTTATCGATAGCATATCTCGAGTAAGTTTTAAATTTTTAAAATGAGGTTTGAGGGTTGTATGGATGTTCAAACTAGTGAGTCAGCGTGATAAGGCCACGTCGAGCCGCTTATTACGTTGGTGGAATGTAACAAGGCACGTCACCTAACGTATCGACTGAGCGACGTAATGCATCGCTTAGTGCGACACTGGCCATGTTCAGTTTAATTAATTATGGGTCTGTGGGGGGGTATTTAAGTCATTTATCCCTTACTTTTCATCACCCATAACATAAGATTAAGGTCCTAAAAGGGAAAATCACTAATTTTTCCACAAACTGTCTCAATAGCAAAACCCTAGCTTCTTCAAATCCAAGTTCATGCTTCAAGAAATCACAAGGAACTCACAAAAATTCAGCAGTTAAGGTATGTTAAATGTTCATTCATGAGTCCTTCTCACCCATGGAGTCGAATAATATATTTTAAAGTTTAACATTATGACCTTTACCTATTTTCATTAATTTTCTACATGAACTTCCATGAATTTTAATTTTTATATCATGTTGACATGTGTTTTTGTTGGAATTAGCCTTTGACCTATTTGAAGGATGATATTTTCATGTTAAATCCTAACCCATGATTTTTATACTGATATTATATTATTATTTCATGATTTAACTATTCCCATGCTTTAACTTTATGACCCCTCTATGTTTGATGAAATACCTAGTAGATATATTTTGAACAATGACTACTTATCATGCTTTTGAAGCTTTAGTATATTTCTACTGGTAATGTTATCGAGTACTAGGGTTATGAATACTAGAAACTTAGTTGGTTACTTAGTCTCAGTATATATAGAATGGTTTTGGATATATTAGAGTATTATCAGTTCAGTCTGTTATCATATCAATAAGCTCAGTTTAGTCTATGAATCAGATTCAGTCCAATTGGGAGTAGGATTTAGCACCAAGCAAATAGAGGGATGGGGGTTCACCTATAAATTTAGGGTGTGACCTTTAGTAGCAGTCCGTACGTTCTAGAACTATGTAGCCAATGTAGGTTGTTTGGTTATCCTTCCAGTTTAGGTTGATATATATCTCACTAGAGCACCTGCTATTAGAAGGTGACTCTTTAGTCTTTCGAGACATCACTTTAGTGGATCCACACAACAAGTGTTGGTACCTATGGCAAGGTACTGACACCCTTCCAACTGGGGTCACAGGTTGGTCCAGAACTATCTCATATTGGGGCATGTCAGTTAGATGATAGCTCTCATAATTTAAGTCCAATCTTAATTCAAAAGTCAGTTCAGCTTTGCTTGATCATAGCATATAATTTATCAGTTAAATCATTACTCAGATTTTAGTATTTCAGTTTACAGAATATTCCAGTATCATGGTATATGCTGGTAATGCATTCTCAAATGTTACAACCTTCACGCATACTATACATCAATTATCTCATATTATTCATTCAATCAGTTATCACTCATACACAAAAGCCGATGCACATCAGCCTAACCTCATTTAGCATACTAGTACATTCAAAGTATTGATTGTATACTCGTTTCTTTCACTATAAGGTATCATATCATAGGTTTGGGCTCTCAAATTCGCTATTGTACCTAGACCCCCAGCGTATCAGCAGTAGTAGCAGTGGTGAGTCCTCATATTCCAATGACAAATTATGTTATTTTAGTATTTCAAATTAGTAGTCAGTTGGATTTAGTTCGGGCATGTCCCATCAACTCTCATTTAGTCAGTTTTAGAAGCTTTCGGACATTTCAGACATCAGTCAGTCGTTAGTTTTATCAATCAGTTTTCAGCATTTTTGTTATGTTTTAGAATTGTGAATTTCAGTTGTATTGTTTTCCGTATTTAATTATTATGGCATATTTAATTTTTTCCACACATATTAGTTATCAATATATTTTTCAGTTCTCACAAAAGGTACCAGCTCAGGTACGAGACTGTAAGCATCGTGTGGCATCCATGGTGTACTCCTGTGCTATTACAAACATGGTATCAGAGTCAAACGTTTCAAAGCATCCTAAGGATTCTAAAATATCTGTTGAGTAGAGTTTGGTTCATGTGTGTAAAGTGAGCCACTCTTATGGATAAGAGGCTACAATATGTTTTAGGAAAAGTTCCCCTTCTTTCAGTATGCATATCGTGTGAATGATCATGAAATCAATTTAAACTCTCTTTATAATTCAATTTTCTTTTAATTTATAGAACATACCTACCAAAATGAATAAAGAAAAGAGAAATGGAAATCAGCCTGCACCTCTACCTGTTCAGGAAGATCCACAGAACTAGCATGTCACTCATACTGAATTCAGAGCTGTATTCACTATTTTAGCTCACCAAATAGCAGCTTAGAATAATTAGCAGGTTGATTTTCCAGCAATTCCAGTGTCTAATACTGCTACAGCTAGTATTTAGTATTTCACCCGAATGAACCATCTTTTATAATTAGGGTCTAAGTTTGTGAGGATCCACAACAGTTCCTTGACATGGTTCAAAAGGTAACTGACATTATGGGTGTGACATCTAGTGAGAGTATAGTGTTTGGTTCTTACCAGTTGCAAGATGATGCTCAGACCTAGTATAAAAAGTGGAAGGGAGATAGAGGCACAGATGTAGGGCCTGTTGAATCGAAGAACTTTGCTACAGCCTTCTTAGATAGGTTCTTTCCCTTGGAGTTATGGAATGCCAAGGTGTAGGAGTTTAGAAACTTGAAGCAGAGGAACATGAGTATGAAAGACTATTCTCTTAAGTTTACTCCACTAGCCAAGTATGCTCCAATGTGGTGTCTGATGACAGGTTTAGGATGAGTAAGTTTATTTTGATAGTAGCTGATAGCGTGGTCAAGTAGTGTAGGACCACAACGTTGTTTAAAGAGATAGACTTATCTAGGTTAATGGTCTATGCTCAATAGCTTTAGTTTTTCTTAGTCGAGGTCAAAGGGTTGTAACTTCCTCAACCCTATTGGAAATCTTCAGCCTCGGCTCTGTGTTCAGCTAGTGCGCCAGCGCTGATGTTTAGAAAAGATAATTGGGATAGGGTGCTAGGTGATGTGTGAGATATTCCTAACACATTTAAGGCCTTTAACCAAGAATAATTGCGAATTCTTACACCACTTTTTTACCATTTTTTATTTGTTTATGTTTGATTTTGCAGTTTAAGCCTATGAGATAGAAAACCTACAAGAATGGAAACAAAGAAGTTGTACTTTGGAAAAATTAAAGAGAAGGGTGGCTGACGACATTCATGATAAGTCATCATCCCCGTGATAGGCTATCATGGTTTCCATCAGCCTTAACCAAAAATTTTGCAAGAGTTAAAACTAGTGACAACATCCATGACACATTGTCAGCCTGGTAATAAGCTGTCAAGGATGCCGTTAGCTTTAAACAGAAGATGGAAGTTGGTGAAAGTTTTTTGACGACATCTATGATACATTGTCAAGATAATGATAGGCCATCATATTCGTCGTCAGCCCTAAACAACAGAAGCTAAAATTACAGAGGAGCTGACAACATCCGTGATAAGCCGTCAGAATCCAGATAGGCCATCATAGAAACCGTCATTTATTCCGATAAAAAGCAGAAGTTTCAATTTTGTTTCCTTATTTAAGGTTAATTATTTAAAAGCCTTGTTTTAGGGTTTTCTAAAAAAGAATTGACTTATTATTGACTTAGAAATTTTTGGGGAAACAGATGATACTTTTCTCTCTCTCTTTCTCTAGACCAATATTTTGGGGAGTTTGCCTTGTGAATCAATTCAAGTTATACTTTTTGATCTTCATTATCATTATAAGTTGATCTTATCAATTATGAATTCAATTGGTGTACTTGTTTCTTGCAGCATGAGTGGCAAAACAGTTTTAACCTGAATTATCGGATCTAGGGTTAGGTAATGACAAGGTTTTAAATACTTGAGATTCAGTAGGTGTTAGGATTTCTTGGTAATTCTGAGATTATAATTAACATCTATTTGTTGTAAACAATAGGCATACTCACTTTGATTTGCTTGAGAAAGAAATCATAAAAAGTGGGAACTGAATTATCAATACGGACTCGAAAATAATTTGTTTAACAATCAGAAATGTAACAAGGTTTATTAACCTGATATAAAATATAGACAGTAAGTAGCAATTCCCTAAGTCTAAGAGGATTAGGAAATTAGACGCTTGAATAGGTTTAGAGACATTTGAGCATATCATTGATAAAGATAGATTGTTATCCTAACCACCATGAGAATCTTGAGTTAACTTTAGAATCTGTCATATACCATAAGCCCTAGTGGACATAATTCTTGTTATTTTATAAAATCTTGGTTACAAATATTAAATTCAAAGTGTCAAACAATTATTTGTGACACTTAAACAACCATTTCAGGAAATGTTACACTATTAGTGAATTAAAATGCAAATGACTTGAGCTCAAGACCTTATTCCCTGTGGGATTCGACCCCAACCTAGTTGTGCTTTATATTGATGATGATCTCTTACACCCATTCAAGGGTATAATTTGGGCATTATCAAAAATGGCGCCTTTTCTGGGGAATAAGATTGTAAACTTAAAGTTTGTGTGTGCTAATTTGCTGTTAGTTAATATTTCTAGATTTACGCTTGTTTGTTGTTTTTGTTTATTTCCAGGATCTTTATAGTGTATGCCAAGCACTACTCAATCCGAATAAATAAAGAGAATGGCAGAGCAGTATGAGGCTGACAGACTGGCACCCTTAGCTAGAGCTCAGGGGAATGTGCAAAATGTCGGGCAGCAAGCACAATGTGTAAACCCTTAGGATAAAGATTTGAGGGATGAGGAGTTGCTGAATCCTAGTAACCCCAGGCGTGTTGAGAATATAGTTGCACAAGTGCCACAAAATATTTATCGGAACTGTCCAATCCAAAGAAGACAAGAGCACCAGCCGGTGCAGTATGAGCTTGATAATGACGATGACAGTATGGGTGGAGCAGGTGCGATGGGCGCAATTATTCCTCTACCGTTAAAACCTAGAGAAAATTTCAACATTATAAGTATGATGATCTAACTCCTAAATCTGAAGGGGTTGTTTGGAGGCCTTCCTGGGGATGACCCCAGTCTGCATCTAGTGAATTTTGTCACTATTTGCAAATCTTTTGATAACCCTGCAGTGAGCTAGAACGCTATCCAATTTAGGTTGTTCTGGGGAGGAAACATAATAGGTAAATGAGCTGACACCCTATTCTATAACTAATTGAAGGCAGTTGAAAGGAGCTTTTCTATAAAGGTTCTTTCCTTCTTCTAGGAGGGTACAGTTAAGGGACGAGATCTATAACTTTAGACAGCTTCCGATTGAAGTCTTGCATAAAACTTGGGAGAGGTTCAAGAAGAAGCTGACACAGTGTCCGAACTACAACATGATGGACATATATTTTGGAGACTTTATATAGGGATCTCAACTCAGTAACAAAACCAATTATAGATAATGTCGCTGGTGGCTCATTTGTCAAGATGCCTCAAATATGCTGAATAGGATGACCAAACTGAGTTGGGCTTAGTACACGAGGGATTCATTGGTGGAAAGCCCCGTTGTTTCTATTGAAATATCTGCTGAACAATACAATAGAGATGAGGTGTGAGATCAAGAGATGGACCATCTAAAGACTCAGATAGACCTACTCACCAAGCACTTATTATTGTGGAAGACTAAAAATGTAAAGGTAGTGACTTCTCAAGACCAAGTTGATGTGGAGCCTTAAGAAGAGGCTAACTATGTTAATAATCTGGGGGATTTTTGAGGCAATAGCCAAGGAAATCAAGGTTAGAACATTTATGACAACTCTAGTTACAAAGAAAGAGAGCAAGAAAACTAGAGAAGCAAAAATGACAAGAGTGGGTTATATGTTCCTCCTGGTAATCGGGAAGCTGCTGCAACTAGCTCGGGAAAGACGTGTATGGAAACATGATAAAAAGGCTTTTGAAGGGAGTTGAAGCTACCAACTCAGTGGTAACAACTATGAAGCGTAAATTTTCTACTACGAGTCAGTTGGTTAGTTCTCATACAACTTCTATCAAGCAGTTGGAGTAGCAGATGAGCCAACTTTCCGCAACTTTGAACCAAAAAGGAAGTGGTACTTTACCTAGTGATATGTCTCAGAATCCGCAGACTGATGGCTCATGTCTGGCAATTACTACTAGGAGTGGTAAGATCTTACCTGGCCCTTCTGTGGGCAAGTCTGTGAATAATGAGGTAGTCATGGAGGAACTAGAAGAAAGCAATCAAGCAGAGCTTGAGAAGATGAAAAGCTCTATTAAAGCTTCAGATAAATTTAAACAGAAGGAAGAGGAAGTAGTGTTGAAAACTATCCCAAGACCACCAGCTCCCCTTTCTCAATGATTGAGGAAGAAGACTAATGAT